>NW_024753154.1:147500-215000 GCF_018991925.1 Homarus americanus
CTCTACCACCCACCACACACACCCTCTACCACCACACACCACACACCTCTACCACCACCACACACCCTCTACCACCACACACACCCTCTACCACCCACACACCACACCACCTCTACCCACACACACACCCTCTACCACCACACCACACACCCTCTACCCACCCCACACCCCTCTACACACCCCACCCCTCTACCCACACACACCATCCTCTCCACCACCACCATCCTCTACCCACCACCACACCTCTACCACACACACCTACCCACCACACCCTCTACCCACACCACCCCCACTACCCCACCCACACCACACACACCTCTACCCACCACACACACACACCCCTCCCCACCACCACCACACACCCTCTACCACCACACACACCCACACACCTCTACCACCACACCACCACACCCCTCTACCACCACACACCTCTACCACCACACACACACACCTCTACCACCACCACACACCCTCTACCCACCACACACCCTCTACCACCACACACCTCTACCACCACACCACACACACCCTCTACCACCACACCACACCACACACCCTCTACCACCACCACACACCCTCTACCACCACACACACACTTCATCTGGCCAGGCCAGTGTTGAACCTCGTCCCCTACCCACTCCTCCCTTCGCCTCGTCCTTTGATCATCATATGCTTGTATTGACTTAACAAGGTGTAACAAGGTAAGATCAGCAGAGGCGAGGTCGATAGAAACGCCGTTAGGGGCAGGAGTCACCCCCCAGTCCCAACTAATGATACGCCTCGGATGCCCCACCTATTGAAATAAGTCTCGTAAAAATATAAAGAGATGCCCAACGAGGAGGAGGAGGAGGAGGGCAAGAGTTTCTGCTACCGCCTCCGCCCATCTTGGATCCAGTCACTTCACTGCCCTCTGCTTCTCACTCCTCTTGTGTCTGATTATGCGAAACAATTCCAAATATTTCTCACCATATTTCGTCCTCTTGCTCAGGGATTAATCTGGGTGTTATATTCGTTTTATATAATGGGTATTGTTTTGGTACTGAGAGGTGTAGTGTAGTGTCCGCTGTGGGTAATAGTGTAATGTTTTTTGTTGTTTGTTATGAACTACTGGAGGGCATTCGTCCGTCCGTCAAGGTCACAACCTAAAGGTTAAGGTCAAACATTGTCCAAAGGAAAACGGACATATTATTCCTCTCTCCCCCCCCCCCTCTCTCTCTCTCTCTCTCTCTCTCTCTCTCTCTCTCTCTCTCTCTCTCTCACTAGAACACTATATGACCTAATTTCAGGTGTTTTTGAGAGTTGAACCTCGACTTATTACCATACTGGTGACAGCTTTACCCATTTGTTTACATTTTCTGTTTGTTGATCTGTGGCCATATCTGTACTGTTGTTATGTATATATATTATTATTATGTGTGTATGTATTTATTGATGATTATTATTATTATATATTTATTTAACCTAAGTTTGTCATGGTTTCCAAATTTTCAAGTTTGTTGACATTAATGATCATCACATAATGATGGCTTCTCCTTGTGTGTTCACCATTTCACGTGTGTTCATTAGTCACGTGTGTTCACCATTTCACACGTGTGTTCACCAGTTCACACGTGTGTTCACCCAGTTCATCTGTGTTCACCAGTTCAAGAGTGAGTTCACCAGCCCACACCTGTGATCACCAGCCCACACATGTGTTCACCAGCCCACCTGTGTTCACCAGCCCACACCTTTGTTCACCGCCCACTGTGTGCACCAGCCCACACCTGTGTTCACTAGCCCACACCTGTGTTCACCAGCCCATTGTACACCTGTGTTCCAGCCCCTGTGTTCACCAGCCCACACATGTATTCACCAGCACACCTGTGTTCACCAGCCCACACCTTGTTCACCAGCCCACACATGTATTCACCAGCCCACACCTGTATTCACCAGCCCACACCTGTGTTCACCAGCCCACATGTGTTCACCAGCCCCACACCTGTGTTCACCAGCCCACACCTTTGTTCCCAGCCCACCTGTGTGCACCAGCCCCACCTGTGTTCACCAGCCCACACCTGTGTTCACCAGCCCACACATGTATTCACCAGCCCCACCTGTGTTCACCAGCCCACACCTGTGTTCACCAGCCCACACATGTATTCACCCAGCCCTGTGTTCACCAGCCCACACCTGTGTTCACCAGCCCACATGTATGCCCACACCTGTGTTCACCGGCCCCACCTGTTTCACCAGCCCACACCTGTGTTCACCAGCCCATACCTGTTCCCAGCCCACACCTGTGTTCCAGCCTACACCTGTGTTCACCAGCCACCTGTGTACCAGCCCCACACCTGTGTTCACCAGCCCACCTGTGTTCACAGCCCACCTGTGTTCACCAGCCCACACCTGTGTTCAGCACACCTGTGCTCACCAGCCCACACCTGTGCTCACCAGCCCACACCTGTGTTCACCCAACCCACACCTGTGTCCAGCCCACCTGTGTTCACGAGCCCCTCCTGTGTTCAGCCCCACACCTGTGTTCACCAGCCCACACCTTTCTCACCCCACACACCTGTGTTCACCAGCCCACACCTGTGTTCACCAGCCCACACCTGTGTTCACCAGCCCACCTGTGTTCACCAGCCCACACCTGTGTTCACCAGCCCACCTGTGTTCACCAGCTCACACCTGTGTTCACCAGCCCACCTGTGTTCACCAGCCCACACCTGTGTTCACCAGCCCACACCTGTGTTCACCAGACCACAACTTTGTTCACCAGCCCACACCCGGCCCCACCACTTCCACCGAGGTTGAGCTGTCGCACTTTGTCGATATCCAGTGCGATTTACGCACTTTCTCACCGACAAACTTTTCTCACTCTTCGCGGAAATATCATCATTATGCGCGCTGACGGCTCCAGGGGCTGCACGATCACCTATTTGTCTGTTGGTCGTGGTGGTGTTATCTTTTTTCTTTTTACCCGGGAAGGAATGTCTTTGTTTTCTTTGTGGAGTTTAGTTGTTGAAGAGAGGCGGTCGTGTAGTGTGTGTGTGTGTGTGATGGCGGTAGAAGCAGCACTAGTGGTGGTGGTAGTGATGCTAATGATGTTAATGTGGCAGTGATGATGGTGGTAATGATATTGTGAAGATGTGGTAGTGGTGAGCGGCAGTGATGATAATAGTGGTAATGGTGGTAATAGTGTAATGGTTGTGATAGTGGTAATGGTGGTAATAGTGAATAATGGTGGTGATTAGTGGTAATGGTGGTAATAGTGGTAATATGGTAATAGTGGTAATGGTTGTGATAGTGGTAATGTTGGTAATAGTGGTAATGGTATGTGATAGTGGTAATGGTGGTAATAGTGGTAATGGTGGTGATAGTGTAATAGTGGTAATAATGAATAATGGTGGTAATAGTGGTAATATGGTGATAGTGATAATGGTAGTAATAGTGGTAATGGTAGTAATAGTGGTAATGGTGGTAATAGTGGTAATGGTTGTGATAGTGGTAATGGTTGTGATAGTGGTAATGGTGGTAATAGTGGTAATGGTGGTGATAGTGGTAATAATTGGTAATAGTGGTAATGGTTGTGATGGTAATGGTGGTAATAGTGGTAATGGTGGTGATAGTGGTAATGGTGGTAATAGTGGTAATAATGGTTGTGATAGTGGTAATGGTGGTAATAGTGAGTAATGTGGTGATAGTGGTAATGGTGGTAATAGTGGTAATGGTTGTGATAGTGGTAATGGTGGTAATAGTGGTAATGGTGGTGATAGTGGTAATGGTGGTAATAGTGGTAATGGTTGTGATAGTGGTAATGGTTGTGATAGTGGTAATGGTGGTAATAGTGGTAATGGTTGTGATAGTGGTAATGGTGGTAATAGTGGTAATGGTTGTGATAGTGGTAATGGTGGTGATAGTGGTAATGGTTGTGATAGTGGTAATGGTTGTGGGTAATGAATCATCCTCCACTAACAACGACACATATTGATTAAGGTTAAGAATTATTACATGTTTATTTTTAACGCTGGATATACAGGTGTGTGTCTCAGAAAAATGTAAACACACTACCTTAAATATTTTCTGGGAGATCGTGTGATGTGAATGGGAGTCCTGGCTACCTTATGTGAGGACAATCTTGCTGTTGTAATATTGTCCTCACTTGTTGATATGCAAGGTCTCCTACAAGTGAGGACAATCTTACCTCTTTACACACACACACACACACACACACACACACACACACACACACACACACACACACACACACACACAAACGATCTCCACGCAAATCTGCAAGGTAACATGTATACATCAGACGCTCTCCTGTATAAGAATGAACCTTGGCAATTTGCTTATCGTGTCTCTATTGTTCATCTTCTACTATTATCACCAATTTAACTTTCCTTACTTGTGTCTCGTGATTAAGAGTGAATACTTATCATGGGACTCATAGAGTTTGTATAAGATAACATACGAGGTCCCTTGTGTGATTATATATTTGTGGAAGAGGATAATTATAGGTTGTAGTTTTGTCGTTTTGTTCATTTTAGTGTTGTTGTTACTGGTAATGTTTAAGTAGTTAAGTAGTTAAATAATCCAGTCTAACAGTTTTATATACTACTGCTTAACTTTCCTTTCACCCTCCTCCTTACTCTTATCCACATTCTATTCCTACTCTCCTCCATATCCTCCTCCTCCCTTCATCCACCATCCACACACTTATCCGCATTCTCCTCCACTCCCTCCTCCACACTCTTTTCCCACACTCATCCACACCTACTTCACCCCCCCCTAGTGTAACCCTGAACTATAAACCCTATTAGTATAACCCCACTTCTCATCTTCAATTTCTCGTTTATTCTGTATTTATCTCTTCTTTATTCTTGCTGTTATCCATCGCCCGTTGTCCGTTATCCGTTGTTCGTTATCCTTTGTTGTCCGTTATCCGTTGTCCGCCTATCCGTTGTTCGTTTTCTGTTATCCGTTGTTCGTTGTTAGCTATCCGTTGTTTGTTGTCCGCTATCCGTTGTTCGTTTCCGCTATCCGTTGTTCGTTGTTCCATACGTTGGGTAAGACTGGACTAAGCTTTCCAACATATTATCTTCCACTTCTTCATCCTCTCTTCCTGTCTTCCCTTCTTCCACCTCTCTCCCTCCTGTTACCCCCCATCTCTCTCTCTCTCTCTCTCTCTCTCTCTCTCTCTCTCTCTCTCTCTCTCTCTCTCTCTCTCTCTCTCTCTCTCCTTGACACCTTCACACTTTAACAAGGGTAAATCATGTTACCCAAACTCCACCTTTGTTCTCGACACCTGCACCTGTGCCTCCGCCTCCTCCTTCACAGTGGTGCAGTTGACTCCAGAATCGTATCGATTTCACGTTTTATTGCCAAAGTAGCACTTAAGTGGATTTTGTGAAGGTTGGTGGATAATGTCATGAGTACCTGTGTGTGTGTGTGTGTGTGTGTGTGTGTGTGTGTGCGCTGGGTGTATTACCTCGATTATTTACGTCTTAATCATCTTACAATTGCCTTTTGTAATAATAATAATAATAAAGAATAATAATTAGAAAAGTACATTTGTATATAATTGTAATAATAACGAAAATATTGAAACTAATAAAATCAGACAACCCAAGCTTACCCTAACCTAACCTAACCTAATCTAACCTCGGCCAGGGCAGGTAGTGTTTGGTATCACCTAGAGTTTACCTGAGGATAAGGACTGGACAGACTCGTACTATTTTACAACTACCCCTCCTGTTTACCTCTCGAGGACGACCTTGAGACTAGTGCCTCTCCTCGATGGTACCAGTTAAGGGGGAGAAGAAGTAGGGACGCTAAGTAATGTACATTCGTTGTCATTATTACCTGTACTGTAACTACCTCACCTGTACTGTAACTACCTCACCTGTACTGTAACTACCTCACCTGTACTGTACCTACCTCACCTGTACTGTACCTACCTCACCTGGTTGACTCCTGTCCCTTCTTTATTACTTGTTATCAGTACTTGGCGCTGGCCTCCCCCTCCTAGAGATTTCACAGACTCCTATAGACTCTCCCTACAGAGACTTACCTCCAGAGACTACCCACCCTCCAGAGACTTACCCCTCGAGACTCCCCTCCAGGACTTAACCCCTCCAGAGACTTAACCCTCCAGAGACAACCCTCCAGAGACTTACCTCTTCCAGGACTTAACCCCTCAGAGACTTAACCCCCAGTAACCCATCTCCCCTCCCAAACTCCCCCCACCCTTCTAGCCCCTCAGTCCCTCACCTTCTGTCTCCGTCAACTTTCGACTACCAATCTGTCTCTCACTAGCCCTTCTGGGTCCTTCCCTAGGGTCTCATCTGGAGGAGGAGGAGGAGGAAAGGGTGAAGAATACAGAGGAGGGGTAGTAGGAAAAAGGGAGGAGGAGGAAGAGATTGATACATTTAGGAAGATAATGAAGGAAAAAGAAACGCTGGAACCTGAACTTTTTCCAGGTGCAGTTGAAGGAAGATACAAGTAGTGTGAACAGAAAGGAGAAAATATAAAGGAAGAGGAAGCAAAAGGTCGTCTTCATGTCATGATTTATTCCTCGTGTGTTTATGAGTTAATGAGAGGAGTAAGGGAGGAGGATGACAGGAAACAAGCAATTGTGGTGTTGTGTGTGTGTGTAGGTGTGCGTGTGTGTGTGTGTGTGTGTGTGTGTGTGTGTGTGTGTGTGTGTGGGGGGGGGGTGGGTGTAATAGACAGACAGACAGACAGACAGACAGACAGACAAATAGGGAATATAGTTGAGAAATCTGGTGAAGGTGTGTAGTGAGGACAGGTCAGAGCTAAGGTCAACCAATGTCTTGTCAGTTGTCTTGGGAGAAACTTATAACTTATGTGAACTTGACCTTTAATAAAGTTTTTAGTGTCGTAACCAATAGGACTCTCTCTCTCTCTCTCTCTCTCTCTCTCTCTCTCTCTCTCTCTCTCTCTCTCCTCTCTCTCTCTCTCTCTCTCTCTCTCTCTCTCTCTCTCTCTCTCTCTCTCTCTATATTAAAATAAAAATAAAAAGTTTGAAGGAACCCTAGTAATAGGTTGGTTCTTAATAATGATTCTGAAAAAAACGTAGAGAAGAGTGAGAAAGAAACTAAAGGACCTCCTTCTAAGAGCTCTCTGGACCCCGTCATTGTCCCGGAGACCAGGAGTAGAAGAAGGTGGGGGGGGGTGAAGGAGGAAGCATCATAAGAGGAGGGAGGCCAGGAGGGGAAGGCAGCGTATGAGGGTGAAGGAGGTAACGTAAGAGGAAGAATGGAGGTAAAAAGGAAAATGGGAGAAAAGGGAGACAGCGTAGACGAAGAGGGAGGAGGAGGGAAGGTGAAGGAGGGGAGCAGGGTAGGAGGTAAGAAGAAGGGGAGGAGTAAGGATTAGGAAGGGACATGTAATGGAAGGGAAAGGTGAGGAGAAGGTTGAAGAGAGGAGTAGAGGAAGATGGGGTGAGGGGGAGGTGAGAGAGGAAAGAACCAAGGTAGGGGAGAGGTAAGGAGGAAGGAGAGGGTCCAGAAAGGGAGAGGGGCAAGGAGGAAGGAGAGGCAGAAGAGGAGGGTAGAGGAAAGCAAAGAGATAGGTTGGTGTGAAGGGCAAGGAAGAAGGGATGATAGGTAAGAGTGAAAATAAAATCAAGAGGATGGTGAGAGGTGAGGAGGAGGAAGCCCGAGGAGACATGAACCGGACTGTACAGGTGAAAGAGAGAGCATGAACAAATAAATAAAAAAAAAACAAGTCTAAACAAGAGGAGGAAGAAGATGATGTTAGATCTACTAGAAGAAACAATAAAAGCAAACACACATAATAAAGAAAGAAGAAAGAATAAATCGAATAAACACAAGGCAAAACAAAGAGAGAAGGAAAATATGATAAAACAACAAGAGACAGTAAAGGATAATGCAATGACAGAGATGGGGAGGGGGGAGGGAGATGATAACGTTGTGGTAATAATGAAGAGAAAGGAATAGACAAACAACAAAAAAAAGAAGAAACAGAAAAGAGTCATGAATGCAAGATTAAAGAGAGAGACAATGATAATCAGGTAATAAAAGGACAGAATGAAAGAAATAAAGACAATATAAATATAAAAGACAATAAGAAATAGAAATAAATTTGACTGAATTAAATAAAAATTGTGTGAAAGAAAAACGTCAACAAATGCAAACAGAAGACCAAGAACAGGATAAGAAGAGATAAAGGAGAATTACATATATGTAGTTTTAAAGGATGCAGGGGAGAAGAATGTGAAGGAAGACAGAAGGAAGGAAGAAGGAAGGAAGAAGGAAGGCAGAAGGAAGGCAGAAGGAAGACAGAAGGAAGGCAGAATGGTGAATGGAGATATAAAAGAGAGCAAATAAATGAAATGAAAGAAGAGATTCGATATACATCATCTTGTATAGAATCATTATACATTATACATCGTCTCATATACTTAAACCTTCATTATACTTCGTGGTTATGAATTCACTCTATGTCGTCGTATACCGAATCATTATACTTCGTTATTTATCGATTCATTGTATACATCCTCATTGTTATAAATATTCATTATATCTCCTCAAGAAGTTCGTTTTACGTCATCATATACAAAATCATTATACGTGATGTTATTTTGAGGACGAGACTCGTGTTGTCGTGAACTTGTGGCAATATACTGTAAACCCGGGGGTGACCCTTATGATGAGAAAATAACTTATAATGAATCTCAATCTTGTCTGGCCGCTTTGTGTTGGGTGGATGGTGGATGTGTGTTGGGTGGATGGTGATGTGTTGGGTGGATTGGGTGATGGTGGATGTATTGGGGATGGTGGATGTATGGGTGGATGGTGGATGTGTTGGATGGTGGATTGTTGGGTGGATATGATGTGTGGTGGATGGTGGATGTGTTGGGTGGATGGTGGATGTGTTGGGTGGATGGTGGATGTGTTGGGTGGATGGTGGATGTGTTGGGTGGATGGTGGATGTGTTGGGTGGATGGTGGATGTGTTGGGTGGATGGTGGATGTGTTGGGTGGATGGTGGATGTGTTGGTGGATGTGTTGGTGGATGGTGGATGTGTTGGGATGGTGGATGTGTTGGGTGGATGGTGGATGTTTGGGATGGTGGATGTGTTGGGTGGATGGTGGATGTGTTGGTGGATGGTGGATGTGTGTTGGGTGGATGGTGGATGTGTTGGGTGGATGGTGGATGTGTTGGGTGGATGGTGGATGTGTTGGGTGGATGGTGGATGTGTTGGGTGGATGTGTTGGGTGGATGGTGGATGTGTTGGGTGGATGGTGGATGTGTGGTGGATGGGATTGTTGGGTGGATGGTGGATGTGTTGGGTGGATGGTGGATGTGTTGGGTGGATGGTGGATGTGTTGTGGATGTGTTGGGTGGATGGTGGATGTGTTGGGTAGATGGAGGATGTGTTTGGTGGATGGTGGATGTGTTGGGTGGATGGTGGATGTGTTGGGTGGATGTGTTGGGTGGATGGTGGATGTGTTGGGTGGATGGTGGATGTGTTGGGTGGATGGTGGATGTGTTGGTGGATGGTGGATGTGTCTGTGATTTGAGTATATACCCAGAGAGGGGGTGGGATGGGAGGTACCAAGGAAGAGTCGGCAGAGGTAAAAATAGAGGTAACAAAGAAGAGGTACTAAGGGGATGTACCAAGGAGGCATCAAGAAGAAGGTATAGATAGATACTGGGGATAGAGGAGGTATCAAAGGGAAAAGGGTAGATAGAAACAGAGCCAGACTATAGTGTAATATTTTTGTGGTGTTGTTCTCTTCCCTCCTCTTCCTTATTTATCATTTCTGTGTTGTTCTCCTCTCCCTTATTTATCACGTATGTATTGTTTAATTAGTTTATTAGAATGTTTATGCGTGTTTTCATGTGATCATATACGTAGTCTCTTGGTAGAGCCTAGAATATTAACCTCCATTTATCTGGGGTATAACGATGGTGTGTGTGTAAATAATAATAATAATATAATAATAATAATAATAATAATAATAATAATAATAATAAACGGTTTATTAATAGAGTTGCAGCCGGTGGCTGAAAATATACAAACTTACATGTGATTTAGACATAATGATATGCGTTCAATGCATTTACAGGGCTGTACAGTATAAATCAGAAGTTGTTTATTATTTTAACAATAGATGGGATGGTGCTGTTCTTATATCTATCAGTGCGGCTTATGGGCTGAATTTTGTTGTAGTGGCGGACTGTGCGGGGTGGGCAGGGGCTGCCGGTGGCAGGTAGGCGATGACGAGGTGGTGCAGTAGTCCACTGCCAAACCTTGCTAGTGTGGTGGTAGTCACTGAAGGATGGCATTCCAGGGTGGAAGAGCGTTGTTGTAGCCGGAGTAGTCTGCGCCGAGCATGATTCTGGGCCCTCTTCTGTACCTTCTCTAGCTGACGTTGTTGGGTAGAGTTGAGAGAAGACGACCAGGCTGGTGACGTGTGTGTGTGTGTGTGTGTGTGTGTGTGTGTGTGTGTGTGTGTGTGTGTCTTTCCGGCTTTCTGTTTCCAGCTTGATCTCTCTCTCTCTCTCTCTCTCTCTCTCTCTCTCTCTCTCTCTCTCTCTCTCTCTCTCTCTCTCTCTCTCTCTCTCTCTCTCTCTCTCTCTCTCTCTCTCTCTCTCTCTCTCCTTTTTGACGGGAGGATTAAAAACTATTATTTTTGATGGCCATTAAACCCAGGGGCCAAAGCTAATGGTAACGTAAGGTTAGGTTGGGGCCTATTAGTACAGCCGCCTATTTGACCGGTTACCAAGTCTCATCCAATTAAAAATCGTTCTCGTAATTGGGTATGTGTGAACGCATACACAGTTACTATCTTAAAAATTTCTCAAAAATAGAAACCCAAATAGCGTCCAAATTTCACTGTGATAATACCTCAGCAAAATAGTTTCTGTTGATTTCAGTTTAGAGTTGGGAGGAAGATAACACCTGAATATTTTTGAGAATATAGAACCAGGTTGGTGCTTCCTGGCATAAGTTTAGTAATACCTGTTATGTGGATATGCAAATGAGAGTATAACACTTCACGTTGAGTATGCTGATAGTAGTGGAGTTAACTTTATAGGCACAGTTAAGTTCCTGTTATTATTTTTTTTTCCTCAGAGAATGTTCTGTGCTGAAGAACACCCAAGATCGATTTTTTTTTCTAGTTTAATGAATCTCGTCTTAAAAATATTTTAGGTTTCTGGAATTTAGGGACATTTACCAATGATTAGTTTTGGAGTGCGGCTGTCGCGTGGATACAGTGCTCACCTCCTATCCCAAAGTCGGTGGTTCGATCACCGGGCACTCTCAGTTCACCCAGCTGTAAATGGGTATCTAAGTTTACAGCTTGTGGAAGTGAAGACTGTCGAGTGCAGTACCGGCCATGCTGCCTCCTTATGTACCGAAGGCTTAGTATACAGTGTGCTGTATCCACACTGCCCCTAACGGTCAGTCAAGCGTATGGGACCAACTTTCAACCTTTCTTATCATAATTTGTAAAGTGACAACAAGTTTAGATTCAGTGCTGTGGCTGTGTGTGTGTGAGTGTGGGTACTGTGTATGTGTGTGTGTGTGTGGGTACTGTGGCTGTGTATGTGTGAGTGTGGGTACTGTGTATGTGTGTGTGTGTGTGGGTACTGTGGCTGTGTATGTGTGAGTGTGGGTACTGTGTATGTGTGTGTGTGTGTGTGGTGTGGTGCTGTATGTGTATGTGAGTGTGGGTACTGTGTGTGTGTGTGCGGGTACTGTGGCTGTGTATGTGTAGTGTGGGTACTGGCTGTGTATATGTGAGTGTGGGTACTATGGCTGTATGTGTGAGTGTGGGTACTGTGGCTGTGTATGTATGAGTGTGGATACTGTGTATGTGTGAGTGTGGGTACTGTGGCTGTGTATATGTGTGTGGGTACTGTGGCTGTGTATGCGTGAATGTGGGTACTGTGGCTGTGTATGTGTGAGTGTGGGTACTGTGGCTGTGTATGTGTGAGTGTGGGTAATGTGTATGTGTGAGTGTGGATACTGTGGCTGTGTGAGTGTGGGTACTGTGGTAGGATTAACAAATGATTGTAGGGTTTAACTGTTTGCAGATTACTGGAAAGGTTATTTGTGCCGATAAAAACAATTACTATGAAAGGATTTTGTTGGTTTAGTTACATTGAACTGATAGGTTGTGACTACTGTAATGAATACGGAGACACAGTGGACGCCGTGTGTGTAAATATTGCCGGAGATATACTAACTCCTGTGTACGTCGGGGTGTAGAAGTGAACGCCAGGAATGAACTCCCCCCCCATCCCACAGTTCCCCTCTCCTCTCCCCCTCCTACAGCTCCCCTCTCCTTTCCCCCTCCCATAGCTCCCCTCTCCTCTCCCCTTCCCACAGCTCCCCTCTCCTCTCCCTTCCCCACAGCCCTCTCCCCTTCCCACAGTTCCCCTCCCCTCCCACAGCTCCCCCCCTCTCCTTTCCCCCCCCATCCCACAGTTCCCCTCTCCTCTCCCCCTCCTACAGCTCCCCTCTCCTTTCCCCCTCCCATAGCTCCCCTCTCCTCTCCCCTTCCCACAGCTCCCCTCTCCTCTCCCTTCTCCCCTGTTTCCTCCCTCCTCCCCCCCCCTTCCCCTTAGCCTAAACCAACCAGATAAATAATTGTCGTTGGCTGGTAGGAAACTCACAGGTCACTGCCGCTTGATTTTTATGCATGAAAAAAGTCGCAACATTTTGGTTTATTTTTATAGAAGCTTATTTCTCCTGGCAATTTACTGCGACCGACCTTTTATTTATTTTATTTTTATTTTATTTTATTTATTTATTTTATTTATTTATTTTTTTGAGGAGAGGGGGGGTCCGTTGGTTTCATGTCGATTGTCTGATTGGTAATGGTGATTGTTGTGATGAGGTGTGTAGGGATTGTTGTGGTGTGGTGGTGATGGTATGCTGGAATTTTTGTTTGTGGTTTAGTCTTGGTGGCGGTGGTGATGTGTGGTTGTGTGGTCAGTGGTATAGGTCCTAACCAGAGGTCCCAGCCAGAGGTCCCAGTCAGAGGTCCCAGCCAGAGGTCCCAGTCATAATTATGGAGTGTTTAATGTTATTTTGAATCGTTTTTTTTTATTTTCTTCTCCCTTCCACAGCCTTTCTTTGCCTTCTCTTCTATCTCATCTTCTCTCTTCCTGCCTTCATTTCATAGTCTCCTACTTTACTTTTCCTTCATTCCTCCTGTTCTTCTTCCCTCCTCTGTTCTACAAATATTCCCCTCCTTCCACTCCTCTCATTTTCTCCCCTTTCTCCTTTCCCCTTCTAAGCTTTTTCCCCTTCCACCCTCCTCTCACCTCGTCTCCTCCCTCCTTTCTTTCCTCTCTTTCCTACTGTCCTCTCTCATCTCACCTCTTCCCCTTAATCTTCTCCTCTCACTTCCTCCTCTCTTCCCTCCTCTCATTCATCCTCCTCTCCTCCTCTTCTCTATTTCTCTTTCCACTTCTTCTTTAAACTGCAGTATCCTCCTCTTCCCCCTCTTCTTTCCTTTACTTTCTTCTTCATCCTACCTCTCTCCTATCCACCCCCCTCCTCCTAGACGAGCACCACCTGTGGAGCGTGTCCACCTGAACCAGCTGGCGTACGAGAGACCCCAGCTGGTGCTGATTATTATACGCCAAGCAACTTCGTCTTCCTCAAGGGATTAAACTGTCGTACTCAAGGGGTTTAGTTGTCGTACTCAAGGGGTTTAGTTGTCGTACTCAAGGGTAAGATACTTAAGGGGTTAACCTCCACTCAAAGGTTAAACTCGTTTTCAAGGACTAAAGTTATTGTACTCACCGGGTTTAGTGGGCGTATTCCCTGTGTTTACGTGTAGTACTCACACTCAATGGAATTATCGGACTTAGAATGAACTTGTACTCGAGTAATTAACTTGTCGAAATCATTTAATAAAATTATCGTACTTAGAGGAAAAATTTATTGTTCTCATTAATTAAGTTATCGTCCTCTTGGGGTTAGATTTGGTACTTAGAGGTCAACACACTCAAGAGGTTGAGATATCGTACAGAAGAGGATAAGTTCAACACTAAAGTGGTTTATTTCATGACTGTCACTAGGGTTCACTTCAGGGCTCACTCAGCTTCAATAAACCCGACTCAAGAAAAAATATAAATAAAATAAAAAATAAAATAAAATAAAAAATAAAATTGGCCAGAAAGAGTTATTAAAAATTCCTTCACTTGAGGAGGCTAATGAAGGTTGAAAGCCAATCACGACGTGGTGGTGGTCCCGGGCCACTAAAAATGGCCATATTAAAATTTAAGATACTCCAGGGTTCTTAGGGGAGGACGAAGGGCCCAAGGGATCAAGGCCATGACCTGAAAAATAACCCTTTACTTTACGTTCAAGGATTCTTCAGTGTTTGATGTTAATTAATTAAAAGTTTTCTTGTATTTGTTCAATTTGTTTTAGTTTCTTTGCTTTAGTTTGTGACTCTAAATTGATGGGTAGACCAGCCAGCTTGTACACGTGTCACTCTTTATTCCGTTATAGAGGTTTGTTAAGGCCCTGTAGTGTAGTTCATGTACGTGTGTGTGTGTGTGTGTGTGTGTGTGTGTGTGTGTGTGTGTGTGTGTGTGTGTGTGTAATAATAATAATAATAATAATTGACGGTTTATTGAAAGTTCTGCAGCCCGAAGGCTGAAAAATATACATTGGACATAAATGACTTATTACATACATTGGTGGTTTAACAAGACCTTTCTCACCTCCTACCTTCTCCTTTCTTTTCCTCTCTCTCACCTTCTCCCTTCTTTTCCCAAACCTCCTCTCCTTTAATACTCCCTGTCCTCTTTTCTCCTTCTTCCCCTCCCTCTCCTCCTGCTCCCTCTCCCTTATCTCCTCCCTCCCTCCCTGTGGTTTAGTCAGCCTCTCTGGTCTCAGCTGATGGAGGGAGATACACCTTCCATTTATAATCCGTTTTACCTGTGTGTGGGGGGCGATGACCCCATCCAAGTGCTCTTCGGCTCTGCTGGGTATAGAGGCTACCCTGGGATAGTCCTGGATGTAGAGGATACCCTTGAATAGTCCTGGGTGTAGGGGCTACCCTGGGATAGTCCTGATTATAAACTATAGAGGCTACCTGGGATAGTCCTGGATGTTGGGGCTACCCTGGGATAGTCCTGGGTGTAGAGGCTACCCTGGGATAGTCCTGGATATAGACTATAGAGGCTACCCTGAGAGAGAGAGAGAGAGAGAGAGAGAGAGAGAGGTGTAAGATGTTAATTTTTCTTTTCTCTCTTTCCAGGTAAAATCCACTTAAGAATACTTTACATCAGTGAGTAGTAACACCATCTACTTAAATCACCAATAATAGTAAGTGTTAGAGGCACTATCTAAGTAACACCATCAACATTTGTTTAAGTAAGACTAATATCTATAGTAATCAGCGTTAAGTAGATTCATTACCTGCATAACTTAATATAAACACGACTCTACATCTGATCATAAATTAATAATACTTATAATGGAGCGAAATACTGTAAATAATAATTAGTATGAGTTATATTAATATCTTATAATACTTTTTCTAATAGAAAAAAACTTTGGTTTAAAAACAAGTTCTTATGATTTTATGGTTTTAATGTTGTGTTGGTTTTAATAAGTTTTCAGTATTTGTGGCCATTTTTATGACTTTTTAATAAGTTGTTAATCATAAACATTCAGGATGATTTAGCAATTACTTACTTTTATATATCTAAAAAAGTCACTGCTAAAAGGACGAAATTGAAAGAAAAACACAAGTTTTGATCAGTCATCGAGGCTCTCCTAAATGCTTAAAGACATGTAGAGGGAGATGGGCAGTGGCAACTTGGCTCCCCTGGACCCATATAATACGTGATCTGAACACATTAGCATCAGAGGTACAGAGACCAACCATAAACAGAAGCAGTCAACAGTGGCAACTTGGCTCCCTTATAATCAGGATTTGAGGTGTAAGCAGCCCTGTATTTAAGAAAGCTTATTATCACCACTTTCACCAGTGTATAATAGTTCACATCCATGTATATATATTGAACAACCACGGGGACATAACGCCCCCCTGTCTAACACCCACATTTATTTCAAATGCTTCACTTCTTTCCCATTTTCTGTTGCCTTGCTGCTCGTATAGAATACTTATACGGTACTCCATTTACTAGTCTTCCTCCCACTTGTAATGCTTCCCACAATGCTTTTCCGTTCACCCTATCATAAGCCTTTTCCAAATCTACTATAAATCATTAAAACCTTCTGTAAGTAATAAAAACCAACAAATTACTTATTAAGACCAACAAAAACACATTACAGCCATTTGGTTTAAACCATTGGTTAATATCGACCAACCCTGAATAGAAATATCTGAATTCTCTCGTTTTTAGTGCAAGACAATTGTAAAATAGATACCCCTCGGCTCGTGGATATTTCAAGAACATTCCACGCTTCTAAAATTAGCTACACAAAACCGCTAAATCTTATATATATTTGATATATTTAGTGCGGCTGATGCGTGATATATGTATTTTCTTCGTTGGAAGTTAATTGCTATCTAAATATAGGACTTCAAATTCCTTGTCCAATTTTGTTTCTCAAATGAAAAGTGTTAAAGTGAGGAAGTGTTGTGGAGGTGTGACGGTCATCACCTGCATTGTGAAAGTCGATTAATTTATATCTATTTTGAGGTAAGACTTAAAGTGGTTTCCCTTAAAAAACCCAAAATTGTTGAGTAATAATAGTGAATGTAGACAATTTATATTTATTTTGGGGGTAAAATATAACCTAACGCTAACCAAATTTTACCTGACCTAACCTACTTAACCTAACCTAACTAAACTAACTTAACTTAACTTAACCGCCTTTGTAACGTGGTGGTTATGTTCTCAGGGTACAATGTGCTCCTGAAGGGGATGTTTTAAGAGACATAATTCAACAAAACTTCCTGAAGGGACGACCTAGTTTTAAGGATTGTATCTCCTTCAGAGAGAAAAAAAATATCTTCTCCTCAAGCGACATGATCTCCAAAATAGACATCATGTCCTTGAAGAGATATTAACCCCTGGAGAGACATCATATTATGAAAGAAACAAATCGCCTCCCAAAGAGATATCTCACACGCACAAAAAATGGTTCCTCCCTGAAGAAAGATGCGCGACTCTCTGTAACAGAATACATTAATTCCTCTGGAGTGAGATGACCTTGAGATATGAGACGTTCCTCCGAGAATGTGAAGATCTCTCATGGGGCCTTGAAGGGAGAGAGACGGCCCTTTCAGCAGTAATGTGATTCTCTCTGGAGCTGGAGGAGGAAAGCTTTTATCGATGCTTAATGTCCCTGAAGGCGAGATTGTCAAAGAAACCTGATGTTTTCCCCAGAGATGTGACGAGCCGTTATGTCGTTTTTAACGGCTTCAATGGTTTATTCAACGACATTTTCGTTTGAAATTCAATCTTCCGGTGTTTTCAAGAGTACTATTGTGAATTTGGTTTTATTTAAAATTTATCGTGGTTACTTAATATACAATATCTTCCTTCTACTTTATACATTACCGTTGTTAGTTTATGCGCGATACCTGAGACACCATTTACCGTTAATACATGATTTATACCGTTAATGGACGCCACATTTTGGTATGAATATCAACAAATATGCATATGTGTAATTTATATCAACAAGAATGTATATGTGTAATTTTGTACGCATATAAACAAATATTCATATGTATATTTATTTATATATATACAACAGAAGGAGGCAGTGTAAGAACCGCTCACCACATCTCACCATTATAAAGTGTTGACGGGGAGACACCAAGAGACTCCAGAGAGAGACATGAGAGACAGACAAGAGAGATGAGAGACAAGAGATATTAAAGAAAGATAAGAGAGACAGAGAAACGAGGAGATAGTAGAGAGAGAGAGAGAGAGAGAGAGATAATACAGAGACAAAGATATGAGGAGATAGTAGGAGAGAGAGAGAGAGAGAGAGAGAGAGAGAGAGAGAGAGAGAGAGGAGAGAGAGAGAGAGAGAGGAGGTAAAACAAAGAGAAGAGGAGATGAGATAGAGACATAGAGAGACTGTCACAGAAAGGAAAGATAGAGACATGGAAGAAGTACAGAGATAAGAGAGAAAAGGTGAGAGTGACAGAGACACAAGAAGACAGTGGAGAGAGAGACATGAAAATAATGTTCTCTCAACAACGTTGCTCATTTCATCCTCATTGTGAATCAGATGTTTTGTTGTGTGTGTGTGTGTGTGTGTGTGTGTGTGTGTGTGTAAGTAAGTAAGTAAGTAAGTGTGTGTATGTGTGTGTGTGTAAGTAAGTGTGTGTGTATGTACTCGAGGGATAGTGAATTTATCCAGAGAGTGAGTTGTTGCTTGAGTGAGGACGGCCTTCAAAGCCAAACTCTTGCTGGACCATGAGTAGCACCACGAATTTCCATATCAGAGTTCGGTGGGTCAGGTCAGGTCAGGTCAGGTCACGTCAGGTCAGGTTTGACTATAATAGTACTATACTAGTTTATGTTAGTAGTGGATTAGCTTTAAGGTAGGTTAGGTTAGCACCCCCACCCCACTCTCCACCTTCCTCTCTACATCACTGCCCCCCCTATCCACCCCCCACCCATATTCTCCCCTTCCACCATCAAATTCTCTACCATTACCCTTTTCACTTCGCCATTTCCCCACCCTTCTTCCACATCCCATCCTCTACCAATTTTATACCACCATACCCTATCTTAGACCACCCACTTTACCACCGCTATCATATCTTCCACCCTTTGTCCCTCCCCCAACCCTTCACTAACCATCTCCCCCACTCCTTCCACTCCCCCCTTCCCCCTCCACTGACACTTATCGAGGCGAGGGAGGCCCCATCATTCATCGCGGTTTCTGCTGTCAGGGAGTCTAAATTTGAAAATGTGTTTTGTGTCCGCGACTCGATCAAGAAAATGGAGTGGATTGTGAGTATTGGATTAAATACGAGATAGATTGTCGGCAGCCTGATCTCCCACCTCCCCCTCCGTCCCTCTCCTGTTCCCTCCTTCCCTCTTTCTACCTCCTCCGCCCCCTCCCCTTTTGATTAAGCTTCTCTATATAACATTGATAAAAGTCTGTAATAGTTTTTAGTGTCAGATGTGAGTCAGGTTTTATCGAGCGATCTGTTAAAGTGATGGATAGTTGAGGATAGGTGAGGATAGTAGAGGACAGTAGAGATAGGAGAGGATAGGTGAGGATAGGTGAGGATAGTAGAGGACAGTAGAGATAGGAGAGGATAGGTGAGGATAGGTGAGGATAGTAGAGGGTAGGTGAGGATATTAGAGATAGGAGAGGATAGGTGAGGATAGTCGAGGATAGTAGAGGATAGTAGAAGGTAGTAGAGGATAAGATAGGATATTAGGAGGGAAGTAGAGGATAGGAGATGATAGATGGGGATAGTAGAAGGTAGGAGAGACAGTAAATGATAGGTGAGGGGAATAGAGTATAATATAAAATGTAATTAAGAAACGGCATAGAAAATGTAATAGAACTTTAAGCTGGGAAATATAATTGTTTCATTTGTGGATATAATAATTTCTTGCATCGACCACTTGTCTATACCGATCAACTGCCATAGTTAAATGTCTGTCTATATCGACCACCTGTCAAACCCGCCTACCTGTCTAAATCAATACATCTGTCTATACCGATTCAATGCTAATACCTGTACAGTCTTAGCAACCCAAGTCAGTTACCTGTATAAAGTGACCATCCCTTTAGACTAGTGTGTGTGTGTGTGTGTGTACGCAAGCTATTGTTGACTAACCTACAGCTTGCATCTGAGTTTACCCGTATACACACGTATGACTGAATATATGTATGTACAGTATGCATACTTGTTAGCTCGTGTTTATGTCCTGTGTATGTATTGTTGCAGGCTGGTGGTCTTGATCATTAGTTCTGTGTGTGTGTGTGTGTGTGTGTGTGTGTGTGTGTGTGTGTGTGTGTGTGTGTGTGTGTGTGTGTGTGTGTGTGTGTGTGTGTGGCTCGGTTAAAATTGTGGGTTGTAGAGGATGCAGATGAGAAAGGTTGTGGCACCCGTAATAACCATTCATCACATTAATTTTAGCGTGTCGGGAAAGTGGCCAGGCTCACTCACGCCCCGCTTATCTGGCCAGTCCCGGACCCTGACTGTGTGTGTGTGTGTGTGTGTGTGTGTGTGTGTGATGGTCCTAAGTGTTGGACCCTGATTGTGTGGTGGTCCTATTTGTTGGACCCTGGGTGTGTGATGACCCAGTGTGTGTCAAGTGTTGGTCCCAAGACTGTGTGTGTGTGCAAGTGTTGGTCCCAAGACTGTGTGGGTGTCAAGTGTTGGTCCCAAGACTGTGTGTGTGTGTCAAGGTCCCAAGACTGTGTGGGTGTCAGTTGGTCCCAAGACGCAAGGTTGGTCCCAAGACTGTGTGGCAAGTGTTGCCCAAGACGTGCAAGTGTTGTCCCAAGACTGTGGGTGTCAAGTGTTGGTCCCAAGACTGTTGTTGTTGGTCCCAAGACTGTGTGGGTTCAATGTTGGCCAAGACTGGTGGTGCAAGTGTTGTCCCAAGACTGTGTGTCAAGTGTTGTCCCAACCCAAGACTGTGTGTCAAGGGTCCCAAGACGTCAGTTGTCCCAGACTGGTCAAGTGTTGGTCCCAGAGGGTAGTGTGGTCCCAAGACTGGGTGTCAATGTCCCAAGACTGTGTTGGCCCAGCTCAACCCAACGGCAATGTTGTCCCAAGACTGTGTGTCAAGGTTGGTCCCAAGACGGTGCGTTTCCCAAACTGTGTGTGTGTCAAGTGTTGGTCCCAAGACTGTGTGGGTGAGGGCTAATTGGGAGGCGAGGGGTGGTTTGGGTTAGGGGGGGGGTGGTGTGGGTTAGGGGGGATGGGGATTTTGAGGTGATGCTGAGGTTGAGGGTGAATGGGGGTAAAGGGTGGTGGGGTTAAGTGCTGGTTGTGGGGTGTGGAGTGGTTTGGGGATTAGGGTGGGAGGGGGTGGTGAGGGGTGGTGAGGGATGGTTAGGGGATGGTTAGGGGTGGTGAGGGGTGGTGAGGGTGGTGAGGTTAGGTGAGGGTGGTGAGGGTGGTGAGGGGTGGTGAGGGTGGTTAGTGGTCAGGGGAATAGGGGTGGTCAGGGTCAGTGTTAGGTGGTCAGTGGTGTGAGGGGTGGTGAGGGGTGGTGAGGGGTGAGGGATTCATTGTATTTGTCGCTTTTATAAATGCCGGGCGGTAAATTGGCGAACCTTAGACGTTTTCGATGTTAAATTGTTTAGTCGTGAATGAGTCAGCCTTAAATTGGGGAGGAGTGGGACAGTTACTACACGGTGTAATAAATTTTCTCCATTAGTGTTTTGTGAAGCTGTACTCTGTTCCTTTAGCTGGTAAACCTAAACTCAATATAACCTAACACAAGCCTAACCTAACCTAACCTAACCTAACCTAACCTAACCTAACCTAACCTTAACTCTACGTAGCCCAACCTAATTTAACACATGTCTAATGAAATGCACGTGAATAAAGTATACATGAATAAGGTACACATGAATAAGGTACACACACACACACACAATGAATGGAGAATCGAAAAGGATCAACAAGTGTGATAAAGAAGAGAATAATGCAGAACGAAGAGAGAGAGAGAGAGAGAAACAACGATAATAACAAAAAGAAAGAAGAGAAAGATGAAGAACGAGAGGTTTGAACGAATGAGAGACAATTATAATTAATAAATATTGGGGATGACAAAGAGGAAGAAAATATACGAAGCTGGAAGAGGGGGAATAATGGATAGTGTAAATAGTAATAATGAAAGAAGAATAAAAGGAAAATAAGATAATTATAAATAGGACAACTAAAGGCGAATTTGAGTATATTATTTTTTTCTATTTTCTTCGTTAATTTACAGCAAATAGAGGTAGATATTTAAGCTTTGATCCATTTAAGGGTAAATTTAAGGGATGGGGCGTGTAAAAAGAGGGAATTTTAAGGTAGGAACTGTAAAAAAAGGTATGATTTTTAAGGTGTAAGTCATGTAAAAAAAGGGGTCGATTCTTAGACATGAACCACATAAAATAATGAGCAGTATTTACAGATTATGTAGACAAAAATTGGTCCTAAAGTGAATGAACTTGACAGAAAAGATGAATTTTGTAGTTTTTTGTTGTTTGCGGTTTTGGATGAAAGGTTAAAATTCTAAAGTTTATATTTATAGATTTAGATAATTAGAAAAGTACGAGTGTCAGAAATTGTTAAATTTTTATAGTTTATATTAAAGAAAATTTGTATTTTAAAATAAAGAAAATATACAAACGATGAAATTTTTTGTTTTATACTGAAATATGTGGGCGAAGATGGCGAGTTGTCGTGTTTATATTGAAAATAAAGGGTATTTATGGTACCATGTGGGCGAACAGGGGAAGAAAATGATACTGTACAGCACGATGGGATTAGAAGAGGTGTTTTTTTTTCGATTATGTTGAAAGTAATGAGTGTTGGTAGGTAAGACGCGTCCAGAGAGGTGTTCAGTGGGTGGAAGGAAGGGGGAGAGGGAGAGAGGGAGGGAATCAGGCATTGAAGCAGAGGAGTAGGCTGGCAGGGAAGCAGAGAAGCAGGCAGGCAATGAAGCAGAGAAGCAGGGGTAGTGAAGCAGACAGATAGGAAACAGGAGCAGGCAGGCAGGTAGTGAAGCAGAAAGCAGACACAGTGAAGCAGAGGCAGGCAGGCAGGTAGAAGCAGAGAAGCAGGCAGGCAGTGAAGCAGAGAAGCAGGTGGTGGAACAGGCAGGCAGAGAATCAGGCAGGTAGGGAACAGAGGAGCAGGCTGGCAGGGAAGCAGAAGCAGGCAGACAGTGAAGCAGAGAAGCAGGCAGGCAGGTAGGGAAGCAGAGAAGCAGACAGGTAGTGAAGCAGACAGATAGTGAAACAGGCAGGCAGGCAGGCAGGTAGTGCAGAGAGAAGCAGACAGGCAGTGAAGCAGAGAAGCAGGCAGGCAGGTAGGGAAGCAGAGAAGCAGGCAGGCAGTGAAGCAGAGAAGCAGGCAGGTGTGAAGGCAGGCAGAGAAACAGGCAGGCAGGTAGGGAAGCAGAGGAGCAGGCTGGCAGGGAAGCAGGCAGGCAGGCAGGGAAGGTAACAGGCAGGTAGGCAGGGAAGTAGAGAAGCAGGGAGGTAGGGAAGTAGGCAGGCCACGCAGCGCTCCACCACTTTGTTGCTCCAATCTGTAAAAAAAATGTAAATGAAGCTAATTCGTCTTGATCACAAGTATCCGCAGGCCATTGTCACTTGTCGGAGAGTTTCATCTTGTTCCTCTCCTCGTCGTCCCAGTGTCGTGGACGTCTACCCGGCAGCGGGCCAGAGGGGGGCGACGCGAGTGAGAAACTTGAACGAAAATCTGGGAACTCTTGTATCCTCTGATATTTTGAATGGAATCTCATGTTTCGTCATGGTGATGGAATTTTTGCAATGTGTTCGGATGTTTTGAATTCCTTGATATTCGTAGCGGACTAGAGGGGGTGGTGGCAGGGAGGGTGTGTGTGTGTGTACGAGTATGTGTGTGTGTGTATGTGTACTGTATGTGTGTGTGGAGATGTCTGTCTGCTGCTACTGCTTCTCCTGCTGGGTCTGGGCTGCCTGCCCTCCGCACCCAAATATCTATTTCTGCTTCTTTTGTTGTTTACTTAATGGGCACCGTTTATCTGGACAGTTTCCATTAAGCGGCATCAGATGGGCCGCCGGCGTCTTGTGGCCCAGCTAACCTTTCCTTCCTTGACCACTCCACCACCCCCACACCCACACCATCTCCCCACACTGTCTCCCCACAACCACACTGTCTCCCCACACCCAACACTGCCCCCCCACACTGTCTCCCCCACAACCACACTGTCTCCCCACACCCACACTGTCTCCACACCCACACTGTCTCCCCACAACCACACTCTCCCCACACCCACACTCTCACAACCACACCGTCTCCCCACACCATCTCCCCCACACCCACACTGTCTCCTCACACCCACACTCACTTCACAACCACACTCTCACACCACACTCTCCCCACAACCACACACTGTCTCTCACACCCACATTCCCCACACTCACATTGCCTCCCCACACCCACACTCAGCCTCTCCCCACACCCACACTCCCTATACCCATACATTTCTGAGAGGTACTGTAGGTGGAATAGTGTGGAAGGGGTGAGAGTGTGGATGTGGGTACAGTGGATGTGTAACAGTGTGGGATGTGGGTACAGTGTGGATGTGGGTGGAGTGAATGCGGGTGAGGGGGATGTGTGGGAGGTGGGATGTGGGTGACAGGTGTGGATGTGGGAGGAGAGTGGACGGGTGAGAGGGATGTGTGGGGTAGAGGTGGATGCGGGAGGAGTGTAGATGTGGGTGAGAGGTGGATGGGTGAGGGATGGGTGACAGTGTGGATGGGGTGAGAGGAATGTGGGTGGGAGAGGTAGATGCGAGGAGGGATGTGTGTGGGTGAGAGTGGATGTGGGTGAGAGGTGAACATGTGGGTGAGAGTGTGGATGTGGGGAGAGTGGATGGGTAACAGTGTAGATGTGGGAGAGGATACAGTACAGTGTAGATGTGGGTAACAGTGTAGATGTGGTAACAGTGTAGATGTGGGTAGCAGTGTGGATGTAACAGGATGTGGGTAACAGTGTGGGAGGAGTGGATGTGAGGACTGGTCAAGGTAACTCTTACACTCCCCCTCATCATATCTTTTCTCCTCCTTACGTCTTGTCTCTCCATCTCCTCTTCTCCTCACCCTACCTCGCTTCTCCCTGTCTCCCTGTCTCCTCCCACGACTAACGGACGGACGGACGGGCTGGAGGGCACACGACGGACGGTTGGACGGACGGGCTGCCACCTGCTTGGACCTTGGTGAATAATCCTTTCAGAGTCTTAATTACGAGTCCGATAATGCAAGACGTTCACCCCTTTTACTGCCCCCCTCTGCCCCCTCTCTGCCCCCCCCCTCCCCCATCCTCTTCCCCGTCCTGTTGTCACCCTCACCCCTCAATGTCTTGTTGTCACCCATCTCCTCCCCACCCACCCTTCCCCCTTCTCTCTCCCACCTTCTCCCCCCCCCACCTTCCCTTCCCTACTTACCCTCCGTCTACCTCACCACCACAACCACCCCTCCTCACCACTTGTCTCCTTAATCGTGCACCTCCTTTATTCTTCGTATTTTGTGTTTATGATATATCCAGCCTCCTCACGTCTTTCCATACATACATACATACATACATACATACATACATACATACATACATACATACATACATACATACATACATAGGTAGAAGTGGGCTGCCAGTAGAAAAAGAGAGAGAGAGAGAGAGAGAGAGAGAGAGAGAGAGAGAGAGATTGTCCACTGAAAGAAAGATGATACAAGCAGACGCTGAACGACAAGTAGACAAACAGACCCAGAAAGACAGTGAGACAGACAGATAGACAGACGGGAGTAATGACTGTCCAAGGCTGGAGTCCAGGGTATATTGTCTTAGCTGGAAGGTGTGTGTTAATCAGAGAGTCGTGAGAGGGAGCTGTGGTTATTGTAAAAGGTGTGTGTGTGTGTGTGTGTGTGTGTGTGTGTGTGTGTGTGTGTGTGTGGTTTGCATTCACTCGTTTGGAACCCTCTTTGTGGACGAATCCCCAAGAACGAGCTTTGATGTTTGATTGCTGATTGGTCAGTCTGCCTGAGTGGGGTTTGTTACCGTCCACCTGTATAGAAATGCCTTCGTTACCTGGATGTTGTTGTTTGGTTGTTGAAGGTGATTCTACTTGATTGTGGTTGTCGATTACTTTATTGTTTATGGTTGAGAGCCAATCTTTTCTATTTGTGGTTGCCAGAATTCACCTGCGTGGGAAACTTAGATCATAGCCACCTGTGTACACCTGGTGGTTTTGGGTTGAGTGGAGGAAGTTGCAGCTGTCAATGTATTTTCAGTCAAGCCATTTCGCGTAATGCACGGTAAGCTGAGGTGTTGTTACGCTTGAGGGAAAACTTTCAAGACCAACTACTTTCTTATGCGATGAAAATTCCCTCCAAAGCTTAGTAGACAAAAGCTTTTACGAGTTTCGACACACACATATGACTAAAGATTGTCAAGTAATCTTAATTGGCACACGTGACTGAAAATTATCAGGTAAGGTTAATCGACACATATGACTGCAAATTATCAAGTAAGCTTAATTAGCATAATGTGACTAAAATTACCAGGTAAACTGAATTAACACATATGACTAAAACTCTTCTGGTAAGCTTAAAGTAAAGTTTGTGAGATAGTTGTGTAGTTATGTAAAAAAAATAAATATCAAATAAAGTTAAGAAATAAATATTAAGAGGATTTACGTTCTCAGTGATAAAGATTTTGAGGGACTTCCAGGTTGGTGATTATAGGAGAGACGTTCAGTGTGAGAGGGTCGGGTGTTGTCTCTCTCTCTCTCTCTCTCTCTCTCTCTCTCTCCTTAATCTAACTTGATTTAACTTATCTTAACCTAACCTTCCGTACTTTAACCTAACCTACATTTAACCTAACTTAACCTAACCTAGGCCCACACTAACTCCTCCCTCTCACACTATTTCCATACCCACAACACCTTATGCCCACACTACGCCCCCCCCTACGACCATCTTTCTCCCACATTCACACTACCTCCACACCCACACTACCGCCACACCCACACTACCTCCACGCCCTCACTATCCCCAAGCAACTACCTTGCCCACACTATCGCCACTTCCCTACAGTACTCTCTTGCCCATACTACCTCCATGCCCACGCTTCCTCCTCCCCCCCCACCCCCATGATCATACACAACCCCTTACGCTCACAACGCTCTCATTCACACACCCACACGCCCAAAATTACCTGTGCTTCCAAAGCATTGTCACGCTCCACAGCACGTCCACAATACGCCCACAGTACGCCCACACCCCACAACTCACCCACAGCCTACAACACGCCCACATCCCCACAATACACCCACACCCCACAACACGCCCACACCCCACGACACGCCCACACCCCACGACACGCCCACACCCCACAACACGCCCACACTCCACAATACACCCACAGGAGACCCAGAGCACTCCCACGCCCACAGTACGCCTACGGCCACGGACGCTCACCTGTCATAATTCTTGACACATTGATAGCGGTAAGTTACGACAGAAATATAGAGAAGAAAAGTGATTTACGAGGCAGTATTTTGTTTTTTTTACTCGCCAGACACTCTTGAGCTTCGGCACATGACCGATATTTTATAATGTGACACACCTTTCATTCCCCTCCCACCCACGGCCTGGATGGTGCAGTGGATAGTGTGGTGCGGTGGATAGTGTTGCGGTGGACGGTACGATAGATAGTGTCGTGGCTGATGTGGTGGAATAGTATGGTGAATGGTGCAGTGGATACAGTGCGGTGGATGGTGCAGTGTAGTGGACGAGTAAACTCAGGGTTGGATATAGTGAGTGAATCCAGAGTTGGATATTATGGTGAACCTAAGTGAACACCCTGATGTTTTTGGTATTAAGTATGGTGGTTGTTATGGTAGTAGGGAGGGTGGTGGTGGTGGTGTTAGTAGTAATAAAAGAGATGATGGTTGTTGTGGTAGTATAGGGAGGCTGGTGGTCGTAGTAAAGATAGTGGTAGTTGTGGTAGAAGTAATGACGGTGGTAGTGGTGGTAGGCCAGACCTAATAAATCAGATCAATAATAGGTTTTAGGAACTGCAGGGGACATAAGGGTCACGTCATTAGCCCTAAACAACACCTTGCTGGGTCCTCCTCGCTGGGTTCTCCTCGACACCCCCTTCCTGGGTCCTCCTCGACACCCCCTTCCTGGGTCCTCATTACGTCACCCACTCCTCTCCCACTCCACCTGCGCCCCTCCAACACCACTCACGCCTATCCCACGCCTCTTCCACGTCACCCACTCCTCTCCCACTCCACCTGCGCCCCTCCAACACCACTCACGCCTATCCCACGCCTCTTCCACGTCACCCACTCCTCTCCCACGCCAC
The DNA here is from genome assembly GCF_018991925.1 of Homarus americanus. Taxonomy (NCBI): domain Eukaryota; kingdom Metazoa; phylum Arthropoda; class Malacostraca; order Decapoda; family Nephropidae; genus Homarus; species Homarus americanus. Next base: position 175,543 of record NW_024753154.1, read on the forward strand.
CTGCGCCTCTCCTACACCACTCACGCCTATCCCACGCCTCTCCCACCCTCTCTTCGCTTCTCCCATTGCTTTATGTATGCTCATATGTTTTTGTCCATCCATCCATCCATCCATCCATCCATCCATCCCTAACCCTGTAGATAGAGTAATTTCGGAGATTAATTGGTACAGACAGACAGACAGACAGACAGTTCTTATAGATACTTCCCTATTGATAGCGAACCTTAAGCAGCACATTAGTTATTTAGTTTACTTGGGAATGATATCAACTTCGGTGTCACAAGTCTCTCCCTACTTACCATCTTCCGGTGTGTCTCAGAAAAATGTATACACACACTGCCTCATATATTTTCTTGGAGATCGTGTGAATATTTTGTATTACGGCAAGAACACTGTCCTCACTTGTTGATGTGTGAGGTCTCCTACAAGTGAGGAAAATATTATGTGACGTCTCTTACAAGTGAGGACAATATTATGTGAGGTCTCTTACAAGTGAGGAAAATATTATGTGAGGTCTCTTACAAGTGAGGAAAATATTATGTGAGGTCTCTTACAAGTGAGGAAAATATTATGTGAGGTCTCTTACAAGTGAGGACAGTGTTGTTGTTGTTGTTGTTGTTGTAATACAAACGTTTAGGCGACCACCAAGAAAATATAAGGCAGTTTTTATAAAATTTTCTGAGACTCCCTGATAGTTGTACTGTAGGTAATGCGTATGGTTGGGTTATAGCCGGTAGACGCTAAGCTTTAACCCTTTGAGGACGGTGGTTTAAGTTTTAACCCTTTGAGGACGATGGTTTAAGTTTTAACCCTTTGAGGATAATGGTTTAAGTTTTAACCCTTTAAGGATGATGGTTTAAGTTTTAACCCTTTGAGGATAATGGTTTAAGTTTTAACCCCTTGAGGATGAATAACAATACCCAGTATACATAAACCTGTATTGATCATTGTGTTTATGAATACAATGTATGACTTCAGTTGTAACTTGACGGTTCTATTATTATCAAGTATTTTTCAAACACATTTTTCTTAGTTATTCTTTCGTGTTTTTCATTCTTCTATTTTGTTCTTTTCCGTTTATTTATTTTTCTTCTTTTCTTCGTTTATATTATCTCCTTCTCTCCTTCTCCAGTCTTCATCCTCCTCTTCTTCCTTTTTATCCTCTTTTCCTCTTTCTCTTTATCTTCTTTTCTTCTTTCTCTCACTTCTCCTTTCCTTCCTCTCTTTCACCACCTGTCAGCCTCGTCTTCTTCCTCTCTTCTACTTCTTCCTATACCTATTTTTCTCCTCCTATCCCACTTTTCTTCTTCCTCTTCCTCATTTGAAATTTCTTCATTTTCTCTTCATCCCCCCACCCATTCTTCCTCTCTTCTTCTTCCATCTATCCTCTCTTTCTTCTCCTCTTCCTATCTTTCTACTTCCCTCCATCCTTTCTTTCTTCTCCTCTTCCTCTTCTTCCTCTTCCTCCTCCTCTCTTTCTCGTACACAATATGGTGTTCGTCTCGTGTTGACCTTCAGATGTTTCCCAGTTCAGTATGGACGGAGTAGATGTGTCCCTTTAACTGTGTGTGTGTGTGTGTGTGTGTGTGTGTGTGTGTGTGTGTGTGTGTGTGTGTGTGTGTGTGTGTGCTGTACATCAGCGTGTGTAAGCAATTACAGCTGCAAGTCTGAAGAACAGAATATGGAAAAGCGTGATGAAAAATATGTATAATGAACAGGTTTGATGGAGAACAGGTACGATGGGGGAAATATGTATGGTGGAGAACATGAAATGATGGAGAATAGTATGATGGAGAACAGGGGGTACGATGGAGAACAGGTATGATGGAGAACAGTGATGGAGAACATGTGATGGAGAACAGGTTTGATGGACATTGATGTATGATGGAGAATGATGTATGATGGAGAACAGGTATGATGGAGAACATGTATGATGGAGAACATGTATGATGGAGAACAGGTATGATGGAGAACAGGTATGATGGAGAACATGTATGATGGAGAACATGTATGATGGAGAACAGGTATGATGGAGAACAGGTATGATGGAGAAGAAGTATGATGGAGAAGAAGTATTATGAAGAAGAAGCGGGAGCAGTGATGGATGGTGATGATGGTTGGAGCAGGAGGAGGAGGAGATGAATATCTGGATGATGAGTAATGAAGGATGAACACTGTTGAAGAAGAAGAAAACATGATAAAGGGAGAGGAAGAGAGAATACACAAATAACTTATTTTTGCTCTCTCTCTGTGTGTGTGTGTTAAGAGAAATAGTAAAGTGTGGTTAGTATAAAAAGAGGACCATTATTTATTTAACCTTACCTCGCCTTACCGTACCCGGACTCACTTTGCCGAACCCACCGAACCAAACCCGATCCAAGCCGACACATCTCTACGTCAGGCAACTGTTTGGGAAGGAAGGGAGAGAGGGCGGCCCTCCTACCTGGCCCTCCTGCGTGCCACTGCCAGCCGGGCGACACAAACACTCGCTTAATGAAATTGTATATATTAATTACGACTGCAGATTAAAATGTCCGTTTCGTGTTGGTAATAGTAGTAATAGTAGTGGTGGTTGTAATATTATAATAGTGGTGTTGGTTGTGGTAATAGTAGTAGTAGTGGTAAAAGGAGTGATGGTAGTAGTGGTGGTTGTAGTAGTAATAGTAGTAGTGATAGAAGTAGTGGTGGTGATTGTAATAGCAGTGGTAGTAGTAGTAGTAGAGTGTGTGTGGCTCTTCCTATGACGTCGATCACGACATGGTGTGCAAGAAAGGGGGCTTCATATGCGTGAGGCATGACGAAGTAAGGGATCTCACAGCAAATATGTTGAAGGAAATCTGCCGTGATGTCAGGGTAGAACCGACCCTCCTTCTATTGGACAGTGAGAATTTCCAACATAGGACTTCAAACACATCCAACGAAGCCCGTGTTGACGTCAGTGCTCGAGGATTCTGGACGCCGGGACAGTGAGCCTTCTTCGACATCAGGATTTTTTATCCCATGGATGCATGTCACCGTAACTTAGCTCTCGATGCTGCACACAGGAGGAACGAGAACGACAAGATAAGGGCATACGGAGAGAGAATTCAGAACGTTGATCAAGGCAGCTTCACTCCTCTGGTGTTCACAACCTCTGGTGGGATGGAACCAAGTGCAAGATGCTTCTACGCCAGACTCGCGGAGTTGATATCCGAACAGAAGCAGCAGCCCAGAAGTTATGTTACAGCCTGGATGAGATGTCGACCGTCTTTTCTCTCCTTAGGTCTGCTTTGCTCTGCCTCAGGGGAACGAGAGCATCGGCCTCAGAGCCGACAACAGTTGCAGATATTGACTATGAGGCAACAGTCACTGAATGCCGCATAGATCTTCGGCTCAACTAACTCAACACAGATAGGGTAGCTACTTATGTATTAGGATTTTTAATTTTAAGGTAATAAAATGGCGGCGAAGGTGTGGCTATTGGGGGAGGCTGGAGGCCACGTTGAAAAAAAAATAGTACAGTAGCAGTAGTAGTAGTGATGGTGACTGTACTAGTAGTGATGGTAACTGTACTAGTAGTGATGGTGACTGTGCTAGTAGTGATGGTGACTGTACTAGTAGTGATGGTGACTGTACTAGTAGTGACAGTGGTTGTAGTAATAGCAGTAGGGGTGGTGGTTGTGTTAATAATAGTGGTAATAGTGGTGGTGCTTGTATTAATAATAGTGGTAGTAGTGGTGGTTGTAGTAGTAGTAGTAGTGATTGTAGTATAATTCAATCGTGGTATTAGTAGTCGTTAATTCCTAATGTTATCAGCATCATTATTATTATTATTATTATTATTATTATTATTATTATTATTATTATTATTATTAAAAAAAAACCATTTACGATCTATATGATTTTTAATTTTATTGTCATATTTATTTAATTAACATGTTTATTAATTTAATAACTCGGGTTGACAGTGACGTAAATAAATGAAATTGTTGATGCTTTTATATTTATTAGTCGACCTGAATAAAATATCTGTGATCACGTGGTTGTAGCAGAGTTGTAGGTCCTTATTACGCGGGTGTTGTGGTTGTGTTTTGGTTAGGTGACTTAGAACATGTTTTTTGTAGGATAGGTAACGTGTTGTTGTTGTTACGTGACGTTAAGGAACATGTTATTGTTAGGTTAGGTTAGGTTTGATCGGGCTAGGTTAGGTTAAATAAGATTGTTTTATTAGGTTAGATTAGGTTGAGTTAGTTTAAATTTGTTTAGTTTGAGATAGGTTAGGTTGAGTTGGGTTAGGTTGAGATAGGTTAGGTGTAGGTTGGATTAGGTTAGGTTTCGATTGAGTTAGATTAGGTGTGGCAACATTTCAATGGACGAAACTTATCCCGAACTGAATTTTCTCATCGTCAAAACTAACGCTTTAATAATAATCAATATCATTATGGACTCACGTACGTAATTCCCGAATCCCTGGTGCAAAAGTCGACACAGTAAATGCCAAACTTATATTATTGGTGCTGAAGAGAATCATATCACCTTTAAGTGGAAAAATTACCTCGCGTGGCAAATATGATTGATGTTCCGTGCAAATTTTATCTACATAGCGCTGGGCTCAATGTATATGATTTATATATAACTGAAAAAAAATCCGATTTGATATATAGTATAAAATGATTCGTGGCTTATATGTTGCCCAGAGTGTGATTTATATCGTATGTTTAATTAAATTATATCATTTTTAATATGTATTCTCGTGTGTGTGTGTGTGTGTGTGTGTGTGTGTGTGTGTGTGTGTGTGTGTGTGTGTGTGTGTGTGTGTGTGTGTGTGTGTGTGTGTGTATATACTGTGTACTGTATGTTGTGTGTGTATTTTGAACGTTTATAAAATGTTAAGAGGATTCATATTGACACGCCAACAGCAAAAATCTACCTGTTGTCACGAAACTTTGCCAGTGAATTACATTTCCTCTCTACCATTCCCCCCGTCTCACTTCCCCACCCTCTCCCCCATTCCCCCACCATCACCCCCGTTACTTCCCCTCCATCCACCTCTCCCCTATCTCCCACCCTCATTCTCCAGCCCCTCCCAGTCCCACCACCATCGCGCCCTGAGGAGGTGGGCACATGGTGCCAGCTGCCCATAGTTATTTCCTAATATTATGGACACACACACACACACACACACACACACACACACACACACACACACTGCTGGGGGGAACAACATGCCATGCCTTCTCCAAATACCGCGCACGGTACACCCCCCCTCTCTGCCCACTACACCTAATCTTTCCTTCCTTCCCCACGCCGCACCACCACCACCACATCTAGTTTCCTCCAGCCTTACCCACGCCACCACCACGCCACCACCACGCCCGGTCTCCTCCCTCTCTACCCACGCCACCACCACACCTCCCTGACCACGCCCACACTAGCAGGGTGTTATGGACGAGCGTGTGGGAGGATTAGGGGCATTGTTGTGGCCAGTGAGCATACTAATAGTGGATTATTGGCGGGCCACCTCCCTCCCTCCCTCCCTCCCTTATTTTCATCATTTCTCACTCCTTCTATGCCTTATTCCCTTCCCCCCTCATCCTTCCCTCACCCTCTCTCCCTTCCCCTACCCTCCCTTTCCCACCCTACCTCATTCTCTTTATTCTTCCTTCACTTTATACCTTATTCTCTCCTCCCTCCCTTTCCCACCTCTCACTCCTTCCCTCGCTCACCCCTTTTATCTCCACCTCCTCCAACAGTATCTCCACCACCTTCCCTGCCTCACTCATCCCCATCCACTTCTCCCTCACTTACCCTCCCTCATCTCTCCCTCACTTCTCTCCTAAGCATCTCCTTTCTTTCCTCTCCCTTTCTTCCCTCCCTTTCCTCCTTCTCTTCTCCCTCTCTTCCCTCTCCTCTCCTCCCTCACTTTTCTCTCTTCTTCTCTCCTCTCTCCCTCGCCTCTCCCTATCCTCTCCCCACCTTCTCTTCTACCTCACCTCTCCCTCCCTAACCCCTCACCTCTCCTCCTCCTCCCACCTCCCTCTTCCTCCCTCCCCACCTCTCCTCCCTCACCTCTACTCTTCCCTACCTCACCTCTCCCTCTGCTCCCTCACCTCTCCCTCCCCTCTGCTCCCCTCACCTCCCTCTCCTCCCTCCACCTCTCCCTCTGCTCCCTCCCCCTCTCCCTCTGCTCCCTCACCTCTCCTTCTGCTCCCTCACCTCTCCCCTCTCCTCCCCTCCCCACCTCTCTCTCTGCTCTCACCTCTCCCCTCTCCTCCTCCTCTCCCTCTGCTCCCTCCCTCTCCCTCTCTCCTCCTCTCCCTCTGCTCCCTCCCCACCTCTCCCTCTGCTCCCTCACCTCTCCCTCTGCTCCCTCACCCCTCCCCTCTGCTCCCTCCCACCTCTCCCTCTGCTCCCTCACCTCTCCCTCTGCTCCCTCCCCTCCCTCTCCTCCCTCACCTCTCCCTCTGCTCCCTCCCCTCTCCCTCTCCTCCCCTCACCTCTCCCCTCTCCTCCCCTCCCCACCTCTCCCTCTGCTCCCTCCACCTCTCTCTCTGCTCCCCTCACCTCTCCCTCCCTTCCCCTCCCCTCTCCCTCTGCTCCCTCTCTCCCTCTGCTCCCTCCACCTCTCCCTCTGCTCCCTCACCTCTCCCCTCTGCTCCCCTCACCTCTCCCCTCTGCTCCCCTCATCCGCCTCTCCCCTCTGCTCCCTCCACCTCTCCCTCTGCTCCCTTCACCTCTCCCTCTGCTCCCTCCCACCCCTCTCCCTCTGCTCCCTCCCCTCTCCCCTCCTTTTCTCACCTCTCCCCTCTGCTCCCTCACCTCTCTCTCTGCTCCCTCTCTCCTCTCCTCCCCTCACCTCTCCCTCTGCTCCTCACCTCTCCCCTCTGCTCCTCACCTCTCCTCTGCTCCCTCACCTCTCCCTCTGCTCCCTCACCTCTCTCCAGGAAGCTAAGGAGCAGTAAAACAAAACAGGTAGAGAGGCTCTCTGGTATGCTGTCACAACAACCCGACTTAAGAATCGCTCCCAGAGTTTTCTATTTGTCTGGCGTTTGTCTGGCGTTTACTTGGCGTTTACTTGGCGTTTGTCTGGCGTTTGTCTGGCGTTTGTCTGGCGTTTACTTGGCGTTTGTCTGGCGTTTACTTGGCGTTTGTCTGGCGTTTGTCTGGCGTTTGTGTGGCGTTTGTCTGGCGTTTGTGTGGCGTTTGTCTGGCATTTTCCAAACATTGATTCATGGGGCTCCGTCCTTCTTATCTGTGGAGCCTGGTATCATTTACTGAGACCTGACAGAACTATCGATGCGTACTCCAGTCTTATAACAAAAGGAGATTGAAATTCTGCCAAACTACTGAGATTAAGCAAAATCGTACTTTTACTTTACCAGAAAAAGTTTTCAAATCAGATTAAGAGAAAATCGTTCTCCAGTCTTGTCAGAAAAAGATGTTTAACTTAATTCTACCAAACAATTGAGATTAGATAAAAAACATACTTCAATCTCACCAGAACAGATCGCACCTCCATGTTACCAGAAAAAGTGTTAAACTAAACTCGACTCACCTTGACAACCTGTTCAATTAGTTCGTTGCTGTCAGCGTGGCCACTAAAGCCTCCTCGACCAGAAACCACTTGAGGAAAGTTGTCTTGTCCGCGGCAGAAGGCTCTCTCTCTCTCTCTGGTCCCCTTCAAGTGGTGTTTCTTATACTGTACAAGTAATTCACTCGCTGGTTGCGCTAATAAGAGAGAGAGAGAGAGAGAGAGAGAGAGAGAGAGAGAGAGAGAGAGAGAGAGACTTATAGTATGACATTATACACTAGCAATACTCCGGCGTTACCAGGGAGTGAATCAGTTAGTAGTTGGTGGGAACAGGTCGCTTACAGTCTGAGGTAATGAGTGACTCGTAGTTCAACACGGTGAGCTCTTAAAGGTGGTGCCTCGTGACACTGTTGTAGGACATATGTTTAGGATATCAGGGTTTGGCTTTGTGTCGAGGACCTGAGGATTTGTGTTAAGGACCTGAGGACTTGTGTCTAGGACCCGAGGATTTGTGTGTAGGACTTAAGAATTTCTGTCTGGGACCTGAGGATTGGTGTTCGTGTATAAAACTTCAGGACATGGGGCTGTGCCAAGGATCTCAGGGACTCGGGTTCTTGGGTGTGACCGAGGGTGGTTGTAGGACACAGGAGTTGTGGATAAAGGGGCGTGGCAGTGGGTGGAGGGGCGTGGCAGTGGGTAAAGATGATCGTGTCTTCCACCTTTTGTGTACATTGGACTCTGGTGGTAGGTCATGTGGAGGCGGACGTGTTGGTGGAGGTGTAGATGATGGTGGGGTTAATGTTGGAGGTTGTGTTGAAGCTGACATGGTAGGTGTATGCGGAGGTGATGGAGGTTGTGAAGGTATAGGAAGAGGTGGATATGGTGTTGGTAGTAGAGGTAATGTTGGAGATACTGTTGGAGGAGGTGGTGGGGATACTGTTGGAGGAGGTGGAAGAGTTACTGTTGGAGGAGGTAGAGGAGATACTGTTTGAGATGAATTTGAAATTTTGAATTTTGCTGCGGACAGCAGCTAGTTTATTGTGCACCCCATACTCATCCTGTGAGCGGAAGCGTAAAAATGATGACAAAGTAGAGGCCACAAAGGGTGTTTATTGGACCCCAGTGATTTTGATATTATGGCCATGAATGGTTCACAATATTTCCAGTACATTGTTTAAATCGGCACACTGAATTTTGATTAGGTACTAGATGCCAAGTGTGGATACAGCCTTAATATATCAGCTATCTTGTCATCAGAGATAAAGTGCTGTGCCATTACATACACAGTGTGCTTGGATCTATCTCTATAAGATTCTATTTTTTCACAGTCTAAGACTTAGTGTTGGAGTGTGTGGCCATATGTCTGGCCACACACTTTACATTAAGTCTTGTTCACATCTGCTTGAGGAACATACTGCCAGAGGTACTTATATCATCACCTTAGTCTAGCGGCTACAACATCTTGTAATCTAGTGATCTTGTTACTTGCTCCATATACATGTTTCACTTGATACATCTCATCATGGTAAACAATGGATTGACTATACTAGCTTCAAATCCTTTAACAAGTTCTATTTTTATTCCAGTTGTTAAGGTTCTGTTTGGCAGTCCCAGATTGTACTCAACATAGCCATTGTTAGACGCGAGTTTAGCTCAGGCATCAACTCTATCATGTTGATGTGAGAGGTGATCCACTGCAGCTTGATCCTGGTACCCACGTCAACAAGACACATATGCTTCCCAGACAAGCGTTGGAGGTAGTGGTGGAGATGTTATTGGAGATGGAGGAGTTACTGTTGCAGGTGGAGAAGTTACTGTTGGAGGAGGTGGTGGAGATGTCCTTGGTGGCGGTGGAGATACCGTTGGAGAAAGTGATGAAGAAGCTGTTGGTTGTCGAGAAGGTATTGCTGTTGATGTAGGTTGAGGAGTTACTGTTGGAGGAAGTGGTGGAGATGCAGTTGGAGGTGGAAATATCGTTGGGGGAGGTGGTGGAGGTTCTGTTGGAGATGAGGAGATACTGTTGGAGGTGGAGGAGGTACATTTGAAATATCATTTATCAGCGTCGGAGAAGTGAAAGAGAAACATTAGCCTGCCAGATGGTCGACTGGTAGCAAGCACTGAGTACCAGCCTGCCAGATGGTCGACTGGTAGCAAGCACTGAGTACCAGCCTGCCAGATGGTCGACTGGTAGCAAGCACTGAGTATCAACCTGCCAGATAGTTGACTGGTAGCAAGCACTGAGTACCAGCCTGCCAGATAGTTGACTGGTAGCAAGCACTGAGTACCAGCCTGCCAGATGGACTGGTAGCAAGCACTGAGTACCAGCCTGCCAGATGGTCGACTGGTAGCAAGCACTGAGTACCAGCCTGCCAGATGGTCGACTGGTAGCAAGCACTGAGTACCAGCCTGCCAGATGGTCGACTGGTAGCAAGCACTGAGTACCAGCCTGCCAGATGGTCGACTGGTAGCAAGCACTGAGTACCAGCCTGCTAGATGGTCGACTGGTAGCAAGCACTGAGTACCAGCCTGCCAGATGGTCGACTGGTAGCAAGCACTGAGTACCACCCTTTCAGGTCAAGATCAAAACCTCTTAAGGCCGAGGTCACAGTGTTAGGTCAAGGTCAGAGAAAGATAGAAAGAGGATCCCTTCAGGCACTTATGCCATTAAATGCATGAGTCATGATGGCAAGCATGAACTCTGCATGCTTCCCTGGTGGGCGCTGTAAACACCTTTTCGCTTCGCCTTGCACAGGATGTAAGGGGGTGCCCAACAAACTAGCCTCCTCGCGGGGCAAATTTAAAATCAGTATCTGGAGAGGAGAAGAGAGAGAGAGAGAGAGAGAGAGAGAGAGAGAGAGAGAGAGAGAGAGAGAGAGAGAGCTTGTTTATGTACAGGCTAAACCATGAGTTACTCCACACCACCAGGACACTCGGCTGCCTCACTGGTTCCACGTTAAATGGGCCGCAGTCCTATCAGACCTCAACCATGGCTAACCTAACCTAACCATTAGAAATAGGGCCCATTAGAACTAACAACAAATAACATAGAAGTTCATTAGTATTAAGATCTATTAACTCTGGGTCCCATTAGGACAAAAACCCCAATCCAAACGGTAGGAGAAGTCTTAGTCTCGGGCCCATAAATTGGGGCCCGCTTGAACCATCACAGCATCACCGCCACCTTGACCACCAATAGCTGACACCTTACACGACTGTCACTTGTCCGGCGCTGCCCTGACAAGCGAGTGGGCGGCCGATGTGGTTCTGATAACTGACTGGTGTGGGGTTAACAGGTGACTCTTATTGGTAATTATAGGGGGGTGACACTGAACTGGACGGTAAGTAACTGTATAATTGTAGCTGGTAGTTAGGACATGGAGAGTAGACTAGTTACTTTGAGTAGGGTATGGAGTAGACAAGTTACTTTGAGTAGGGTATGGAGTAGACTAGTTACTTTGAGTAGGGTATGGAGTAGACTAGTTACTTTGAGTAGGGTATGGAGTAGTCTAGTTACTTTGAGTAGGGTATGGAGTAGACTAGTTACTTTGAGTAGGGTTTAGAGTAGACTAGTTACTTTGAGTAGGGTATGGAGTAGACTACTTTGAGTAGGGTATGGAGTAGTCTAGTTACTTTGAGTAGGGTATGGAGTAGACTAGTTACTTTGAGTAGGGTTTAGAGTAGACTAGTTACTTTGAGTAGGGTATGGAGTAGACTAGTTACTTTGAGTAGGGTATGGAGTAGTCTAGTTACTTTGAGTAGGGTATGGAGTAGTCTAGTTACTTTGAGTAGGGTATGGAGTAGTCTAGTTACTTTGAGTAGGGTATGGAGTAGTCTAGTTACTTTGAGTAGGGCGCGGTACTCATCCATGGGGTACTGGCACTGTACCCCTCCATAACACACTGGCACCATACCCCACCATAGCGCACTGGCACCATACCCCACCATAGCACACTGGCACCAGTTTCATTTACTCTAATATATTTTACGGTTGGGATACAGCAAGGCGGGGCGAGGTGAGGTTGGGCAGGGAGGGGCGAGGTGGGGAGGTTGGGCAGGAGGAGCGGAGGAAAGGGCAGGGAGGGCAGTGAGGTTGGGCAGGAGAGGCGAGGTGAGGTTGGGCAGGGAGGGGCGAGGTGAGGTTGGACAGGGAGGTGCGAGGCGAGGTTGGGCAGGGAGGGGCGAGGTGAGGTTGGACAGGGAGGAGTGAGGTGAGGTTGGGCAGAGACTAGACTATCAGAGGCTAGATTCGACCATAGACGAGATCCAACCAGAGACTAGACTCGACCAGAGACTAGACTCGACCAGAGACTAGACTCGACCAGAGACTAGACTCGACCAGAGACTAGACTCGACCAGAGACTCAGGACTCGACCAGCCGTGAGCTCTGTCGTTCAGGTATTCCGCCACAGATGTTATCAGTGGAGCCACTAGATGATTACTCCACTTTTAGCCCACCTGCACCTGGAACTGCCCCACCACTCCACCCTCACCTGTAGTTTTACCTGGGGGGTGGGGTGTGGAGAGGGTGAAGGGGTACGGAGAGGAGGTGGAAGGGGATGGAGAGAGGGAATAAATAGAGGTGGAGGAGTGGGTAGGGGGTAGAGGAGTGGAGATAGGGGGAATGAAGAGGGGTGGAGGAATTGAGTGGAGGAGGGGGAACGGAGAAAATGACAGGAGATGGAGAGGGGAATGGGGATTGGTGTTTATTAACGGGATATGTGTGTGTGTGTGTGTGTGTGTGTGTGTCACTCTTGGTCATGGGAGGTTCCAGTTAAGGTCAGTTGGACCGGACAACGCCTCCAGCAGCTGGTCAACGCCCCTATCTGGACAATGTCACTATTTTGGCTTAAAGTTGTGGTGAATAACAAACAATCAGTGTAGGTTGTTGTAGAGAGCCACTAACATCATTACCTGAAACACTTCGGCGTCTCCTTCAGGAAGTGGGAGAGGTGTATAGGTGTTGAAGGTAGCCTGTAGATGGCATTACTGTGGTGATAGAGCAGCTTTGGGCATTCCGGAGTAAGCAAGTGGGCAGGTTGGCAGAAGGTGGGCAAGTGGGCAGGAAGTGGATAGGTGGGCAAGTGGGCAGGAAGTGGATAGGTGGGCAAGTGGGCAGGAAGTGGATAGGTGGGCAAGTGGGCAGGAAGTGGATAGGTGGACAACCAGACAGGAAGATGGGTAGATGAACAAGCAGGTGGGAAGGCAGGCAGAAAGGACTGACAAGTGGGTTAGTAAGCTATCAGGCCGGCTGGTAGGCTGGAAGGTTGGCGAGCAACTAGGAAGGTGATGGGAAAGTAGTCAGAAAGGTGGGCAAGTAACCGGACAGGTGGGCAAACGAGCGATAAGATAAAGGGTAGGTGGGCAAACAGGTGGGAAAACAGGCAGAAAATGTGAACAGGTAAGGAGGTGGGCAGGCAAGGTACGAATTCAGTGAGCTTCCGTACGTTAATTTCCTCCGTTAATTAGACTAACTGAATTAATTAAAGTCGAGTCTCGTTGGCTTTGTGCTGTAGCTGAGGACGACCAGTTAAGACTCGTTCCTGTGTCCTCATTCAGCCTCTCTCTCTCTCTCTCTCTCTCTCTCTCAGTATTCTAATTATCTTAGTTTCATTTTCGTTGGTGCAAGTAATTTAATTTTCTTGTCATTACTTAGACGTATGAAGTATATAGCAAACTTAGTGTGGCGAGGCGTGAGTTTAGTGTGGCGAGGCGTGAGTTTAGTGTGGCGAGGCGTGAGTTTAGTGTGGCAAAGCGTGAGTTTAGTGTGGCGAGGCGTGAGTTTAGTGTGGCGAGGCGTGAGTTTAGTGTATGGTGCGTGAGTTTAGTGTGGCAAGGCGTGAGTTTAGTGTGGCGAGGCGAGTTTAGTGTAGAGGCGTGAGTTTACTGTGGCGAGGCGTGGAGTTTAGTGTGGCAAGGGTGAGCTGAAAAGGGAGGCGTGAGTTTAGTGTGGCGAGGCGTGAGTTTACTGTGGCGAGGCAGTTTAGTGTGCAAGGCGTGAGTTTAGTGTGGCGAGGTTTGGATGGTGTATGAGGCGTGAGTTGTGTGGCGAGGCGGGAGTTTAGGTGTGGCAAGGCGAGTTTAGTGGCGAGGCGTGAGTTTACTGTGGCGAGGCGTGAGTTTAGTGTGGCAAGGCGTGAGTTTCGTGTGGCGAGGCGTGAGTTTAGTGTGGCAAGGCGTGAGTTTAGTGTGGCGAGGCGTGAGTTTAGTGTGGCGAGGCGTGAGTTTAGTGTGGCGAGGCGTGAGTTGCTCCCCTAAACACTACAGCTATAACCAGTAATATGGAGGTGAAGTTGCCAACGCGTTTTTTTTTTCTCTACGTCTTGGGGAAGTAAATTTTTTCCCAGTCGTCCAAGTGTTCTGTATTCATGAAGCGTATCTCTGTCTGCGTCTTCCCTCTCTCTCACTCTCATTCTCTCTCTCTCTCTCTCTCTTGCTCTTTGTTTTATGTATATTTGTGCATAAACCATTCGTCATTCTTTAAAAACATTAATTAGATTATCTGAAGATTAGGCATCCGAGCTTATTTTTTCCTGATGATTAATTACCCTAACGCTAACCTAACCTAACCCATCTCAACATCCCAGGTAGTGTTAGGGTGTTTAATCATCAGGTGAAAAGAAGTTGGGATGCCTAATCTTCAGGTGAACCAAAATATTAAATTAATCTACTAAAGAGTGCATGTAAATTTACTCGTATTTCAGCCTTAGACAAAAAGTCAATTACTAAGTATCAAACTATCATCGTTGGTAGTTTGGGATCACTGTGAATCGTGTGAGCGCCACAACAGCCTGTCAGTGTAGGCGAGGTGCCCGCTAAGACGGTCTGGGACGGTCCTGCTGTAGTGAAATCGTTTCTACAATTCTCGTAGGTGATGGTGTTGCTTTCTGTTTTTAGTATGTGTTGTTGTTTTCGGTGTTCAGATGATGAGAGATTCATAAACTCTTATGCGATTCTTAAAAAAATCAAGTTAGGAAACGTTAGGTCAGGTTTTCAAAGGTTTGTTTGGTGTTATTTTTAATATTTACTCCACATTTTCCCTCGACTTCAAAGCCCTGTCCACTTAAAAAAAAATACCGTAATATTGTTGGTAATTTCATACTTGAAAAATATAAATTTTCGACGGAAATGCCATAGAAGAGAATTGTCGTAGAATAGTCTGAAAGGTTGGTTGATTTGAGTGTAAATAGACTGGTAGAACAGTTTACAGTGTTGTGATTTCTGGACAAGTCGATGTTAAGTTTGGTGGTGGCAGCTATTGGACGGAATTTTTATGCAACGCTCACACCAGTAATTGATATTGGTTAGACCTTAATAACAACACTACTTCACATTATAAAGAGCGTAAATTATAAAAATAGCCTGAATCTCTTCGTAGATCTATTTTCTAGTCAAAATTTCGTAATATTCTCTCCTTTTGCATTATTTTGGCAAGTACGGTCATTAACTGTTGTGTTGTATCTGATTTTGTGTGATTTGGGTAAGGAATACCTCCTAGCAGGTGTGTGCCGCGCAGGTGTAAATCTAACGTTAAACAAACCACACTGACTCATACTAATAACAGGTGATGATTCTCTTCACCTAACCTAACTAATGTAAAGAACACAATAGAAATATGGCTGTAGATCATACCTCTCTCTCTCTCTCGTCCAGATATTTAATAATAAAAGTTAAACACGTAAATTTGGTCGCCACAGTCACCCATTATCCTCCGTTACTAGAATAAATTTACAATATTTATGAATTAAACCACCACAGTCAGGGACCAACACGGTGGGAATGTATACATTACACCTAACTCATGTGTGTATCGTCTTACTTGTACTGTAATTGGGTTTAAAAGCCAGGATACAAAAATGTAAATAAACTGCGCACTTTATAATGTTAACTCCGATATAGCGTAACGTGATAGTTATAATGTGAAGAACTGCGGTATAACGGGGTTTCTGGGTTGTGTGGCGTTATCTGGGTGTTGAGGTGTGTTGTGTTGAGATGTGGTGTAGTGTGTGTGTGTTGTGTTGTGTGTGTTGAGATGTGGTGTAGTGTGTGTGTGTATTGTGTTGTGTGTGTTGAGGTGTGTTGTGATGTATCGTGTGTGTGTGTTGGAGAGGGTGTAGTGTGTGTGTATTGTGTTGTGTGTGTGTTGAGGTAAAAGGGTATTGTGTGTTGAGATGTGTAGTGTGTGTATTGTGTTGGAGTGTGTTGAGGTGGATGTGTGTGTAAGTGAGATGTGATGTATGTGTGTGTATTGAAGTTGAGGTGTGTTGGTATTGTGTGTGTGTTGAGATGTGGTGTAGTGTGTGTGTATTGTGTTGTGTGTTAGAGGTAAAGCTAATGTGTGTTGGGAGATGTGGTGTAGTGTGTGTTGTGTTGTGGTGTGTTGGTATTTGTGTCAAAGTGAGATGTGGTGTAGTGTGTTGTGTTGTGGTGTAGTGTGTGTTGTGTTGTGGGTGTGGTGTGTTGAGGTGTGTTGGTATTGTGTTGTGTGTGTTGAGATGTGGTGTGGTGTGTGTTGTGTGTGTTGAGGTGTGTGATGTATCGTGTGTGTGTTGTGTTGTGTTGTGTGTGTTGAGGTGTGTTGGTATTGTGTGTTGTGTTGAGATGTGGTGTAGTGTGTGTTGTGTTGTGTGTTGAGGTGTGTTGGTATTGTGTGTTGTGTTGAGATGTGGTGTAGTGTGTGTTGTGTTGTGTTGTGTGTTGAGGGTGTGTTGGTATTGGTGTGTGTGTTGAGATGTGGGTGTAGTGTGTGTGACAGGTTGTGTGTGTTGAGGTGTGTTGGTATTGTGTTGTGTGTGTTGAGATGTGGTGTAGTGTGTGTGTATTGTGTTGTGTGTGTTGAGGTGTGTTGGTATTGTGTGTTGTGTTGAGATGTGGTGTAGTGTGTGTGTATTGTGTTGTGTTGAGATGTGGTGTAGTGTGTTGTGTTGTGGTGTAGTGTGTGTGTATTGTGTTGTGTGTGTTGAGGTGTGTGATGTATCGTGTGTGTTGTGTTGTGTGTGTTGAGGTGTGTTGTGATGTATCGTGTGTGTTGTGTTGTATCGTGTGTGTGTTGTGTGATGTTGTATCAACCTAACCTAACCCGACATGAAGAAGATAAAACATTTGGGGGGGGGAGGGGTTAAGTTTAGACCATAATATACTTACATCCAGTATTTCACATCTGTATTTGAGTCCCTGTGAATTAATGGTAAGATTTTTTTTTTGCTCTTTATTTTTGGCACCGTTTTGTGTGACAGTACGAGACTATCAAGTATAAATTATTACTTTGTACTATCGACTTTTAAATTGTTTTCTACTTATATTTACTAAGAATTGCTTTTACTTGTCTAAAATTATACCCTGAAGTGATAGGATAATTTATGGTGATTGACAGTGTAAACTTTATTTGAGTGTGTGGGTGGGGGGGGAGGGGGTGTAGACATATCTTGTGGTGGCATGTCGGTTCAGTGGAGATAATTCCAGGAACCTTCCAAGGTGACTGAAATGTGTACCCGAGTGTGACGGTATGATGTGACGGTACGGTGTGACGTTACGATGTGACGGTATGATGTCAGGAGAGTCGAGGAACAAGAGTTAAACGTCACTGGTTGAGACGTAAAGTAATTTGTGTATCTCTGTGTTGTCCCATTAGTCGAGGTGACACTAAATATATTTGTGGTGACACCCAATGTGAGCATCTACTGTGGTGTTGTCTATTGTGGTGGCACTCTTAATGTACCAGTGATTAAGGTCGTGGCACATAATGTATTAGCAACAATAACTGTGTAGGTGCGAACTGTAGTGTTATTTATAGTGTTGGCATCCACTGTAAAGTCGTCTTTGTTGAGGCCCTCACTGTACTAATACTCACCGTGTTAGCACAGAACTCACGCCCCTGTGTTGGCACCCATTGCTTCGGCACATGCTGTGTTGGCACCCATTATGATAAAACCTATTTTGTTGGTACAAACTTTACTTAGAGATAATAGAAAACCTGCTATACACAGTGCCACCACCACCACGTGACCCTGCTATACACAGTGCCACCACCACCACGTAACCCTGCTATACACAGTGCCACCACCACCATATGACCTTGCTGCATACAGTGCCACTCTGAACCATTAGTGAGGACGAGGTTTTGAAAAAGGTATCCGCGAGGGAGGGGAGCAGTAGATTAAAGAACTCACCACAACACACCGCCGGGAGGAACTGTGTCAGGAGGGGGACTGTTGATTGTGGTGCTGGTGGTGGTGGTGGTGGTGGTGATGGTGGTGGTGGTGGTGATGGTGGTGGTGCTGGTAGTGATGGTGGTAGTGATGGTGGCAGTGATGGTGGTGCTGATGGTGGTAGTGATGGTGGTAGTGATTTTTTTATTGGCGGGGGTATTTGACCGCTATCCGGACAATTAAACGGACTCAAACTAATCCCAAACAAAACATTACCATTAATCACGAATAAAAAACAAAGTGGTTATTTGACCTGGATTCTCGGCCAAATAACAACTGGTTATTTTACTGGATTCTAAAATAAAATTAAGTACTTACCTAACTTAAGATAACTCAGCGAGATTATAATACAAAACAGTCTGAGAGGGTCACCAAAAAAAGTATATTCTCATGAAAAAAAATTAGATCTAGTAACAAAGACTCCAAGAAACAAACAATAATGTTATGCCCACAGCCATCCTGATCAGAATCCCATCAAAATCATACACAATCCCCGCGGGTCCCGGTCAAATAACCATTTTGTTTTTTATTCATGATTAATGGTAACGTTTTGTTTGTGTGTGTGTGTGTGTGTGTGTGTGTGTGTGTGTGTGTGTGTGTGTGTGTGTGTGTGTGTGTGTTCACTCTTAACTCGTGTTCTCAACTGACACACAATTCACCAGGTAACTCTTATGTCCCTAATTAGCCATCAGTTCTCAGGTAAACTAAAAAATCGCAAAATACTTTTCTTTGTCTCATGGTAAATATACTTGTACTGGGCTGTATATTTATGTATATCTGGCTAATCATACAACTACTGTGTATAGAATTAATACTCGACTATAAAATTTTACAGGTATGCCTACTTCATGTTTGAGATGACCTGATGATTAGGCACACCAGCTTATAAGTAAATATCCTAATGCTAACCTAACCTAACACTAACCTACCCCCCCCTCGGTAGCATTAGGGTGCTTCATCATCAGGAGAAATAAGCTGGGGTACTAATCTCCGGGTGATCCCGTATATGATGAGACACTCGTAATTCACATTTTTTTCAACTCTTGTGTTTATTTCTTTACAGGAGCAGAGCCACAAATCATACCGGCCGCTGTGTGTGCTCACCTTCCGTCTCAACTACCTGGTACACGGGTTGGAGCCCCTTGGTTACCACCTGGTCAATATGCTCCTCCACGGTGTCGTCTGCATCCTCTACTACAGGTAGGTCCTGTTGTTTGATGGTTAAGGAGCTCTCGGTTAAATTCAGGTCTGGCTTACAGGGCCTCTACAGGTTCAGGTCTTGATCTAGGAGCTGCACGGCCTTTACAGGGTCAGGTCTTGATCTGGGGCTGCAGGGCGTCTCTATTAGTCAGAAGACCAGAGGACTTGACAGGTTCCCTCGCTGCCAGGCACAGTGTCAAGCCATGACTTTGATATTCCTGGCACTGGTGAATGACTTTGCTTACTGGCCCCATTGTTGCAAAAATACACCAATTTGCCCTTCACCTGCGTCAGAGTTCAAAGCACTTGGCCTTGTTGGTTAATGAGGGGGGTGTCAGTATCGAGTTCTCCTAAATTGAAATATAGTCATTAGTAAGTAGGAGGTGAATTATGGAGAGACGGAGACCATTAATGAGCAGTGAGTCATGAAGAATGTTATTTTTTTATTATCGGACACACGTGATGCTCCGAGTGCCACGCGGTGAGAAGTGGTTGTGTTCGCTAATTTATGGAGAGGTTCGTAGTGAAGTTCAGTATCTTATGTGTATTTTTTTAAGGCCGAGATATTTTGGAGTATGTTTAAAGATAGGAATTTAAGTTAGTTTAGGTCTACAAGTTAATTTCCAGAAGCTTAAGTTTGTCATTAGATATCACAAATCGCTGGAATATTTATAGCTTGACCCAAAGCTTTACACTGGCGACTTGATACCGAAGCCCACGTCATTATGACCATAAAAGCGACGTGACGTTTTTGTAGGAGAGAAAAAGTGTTGGTCGTGTTTGGTTGAGTGGTTGTAATGGTGTCGGCAAGTGTAATGTTTGGCTGCAGTAATGTGGTGCTTGCTGTCACGCTCTCTCCTTGTGTGTAGTGAGGGTGGTGGTAGTTGTTGTGGTGATAGTTCTGGTGGTGATAGTGGTAGAGATAGTGGTGGTGGTATTAGTGGTAGCTGGGAGGAGTGGCCACGCTGGAAGGTGCAGGTACAGATACAAGTACAGGTATGCGTCTTAGTATATTGATTCTTTTACCTACACAAATGTTCTTACTAAGCAACTCACTCGAAGGTAAACGGGGACAGGTGTGTTGGGAGTGAGGTAGGGGACAGGGGGTAGCGTTAGGGTGTTTAATCATCAGGTGATATAAGCAAGGGTAGGGAATTAATCTCCAGGTGATCCCAGTAGTGTTCAGTCTGCTCACCGTCGGCCACCACAACTTGGCTCAGTACACAAGGATGATGGATGAACACACTCAGCATATAACTCTCTCTCTATGGCCAGTAATAGAAGATCGATATTAACTCTTAGGGGATCACAGGTCACAGGATAAATTCAATTTGTTTCCACGGCGTAATTTGTAATGAATTGATAAATGACGCTTCAGCCTTTGGGAGGTCAACCGTGTGTGGCTATTGGTAGATACATTATTGAAGGGCTCACAAGGTCATTAACTCTTTACACCCTGGGGTTTTTTCTTTGCAATTTTATTTTGTGACGTCCCTCTGAAGTAGGAGGACATCTACTTGCGTCTGTTTGTTGTGCTTTAGTAGTGAAAGACCTCCATCCTAAAACGACTGGAGGTCAAGTTAGAGGTGAGGTTGATAGACAAACATTGACCACATCAAAGTCAGGGTAGAGAGAGAGAGCTGTGTGACGTAGTGTATTTATACTGAGTTCAACATGTTCTCCTGCCCAAGTATTGATACATGTCGCTGGTATGACTGACGAGGCCATTCTAGGGGCCTTGAAGTGTACTGTATATATATGTGGGGGCAGGGGCCATTAAAATCTCGACGTGACAAACCGGGCTGTATTAGCATGCTTGTGTACAATTCAGTACTTGGCCATAAATCTGTCACACTTCCAGACGTTATGAGAAACAATCCATTATTGAGTTAGACGAAATATGATCTCATGGTGATAAATGTGTCATGGTGTTAATTGTCATGGTGACAATGATCTCATGGTTATAGTGATTTTATGGTGATAATGGCCTCATGGTGATAATAGTGTCATGGTGATAATGGCCTCATGGTGATAAATGTGTCATGGTGTTAATTGTCATGGTGTTAATGGTGTCATGGTGTTAATGGTGTCATGGTGATAATGATCTCATGGTTATAGTGATTTTCTGGTGATAATGGTCTCATGGTGATAATGGTCTCATGGTGATAATGGTCTCATGGTTATAGTGATTTTCTGGTGATAATGGTCTCATGGTGATAATGGTGTCATGGTGATAATGATCTCATGGTTATAGTGATTTTCTGGTGATAATGGCCTCATGGTGATAATGGTCTCATGGTGATAATGGTGTCAATGGTGATAATGGTCTCATGATGGTTATGTTATCGGACATGGTCTTGAGTTCCGGTGTTACTGATTTTTGTACTGTATCAATAAAAAGTTGATCACCTGATGATTAAGCACCGCAGATTATTTTACTTGGGGATTTAACACTAACCTAACCTAACTTGACTTGACCTAACTTAACTTGACCTAATCTAACCTAACTTGACCTAACCTAACATTTCCAGGTAGCGTTAGAGTGTTTAATCATCAGGTGAAATAAACTAATGGGGTGCCAAATCTTCAGGCTATCCATTAACAAAAAAGGCTCCCTTACCTCTATTACACGTTGTAATATAGTTGACAGAAGCGAGGGTATCCAGTGTGAATCATAGATAAGAACATTGCGAGGGGGAAAAGGGCTCTGGAAGGTGTTGGCCTCTTGTTGCATTTTCGAGAGAGAGAGAGAGAGAGAGAGAGAGAGAGAGAGAGAGAGAGAGAGGTGTTCGTGTTGTGTATACCATTGTTAGGTAATGTCTTTATAGAGCGAGCTGTCAGGGGAGGTTTGTGTGGTAATGCTATTAAAACCGGGGATAGATGGAGAGAAGGGAACCATTCTATGGGTCAATTAAATTCCATTGCGTAAAGAACCTCTGGGGAGTGTGCTAGAGAGGGTTGTTGCAAGACTCTGTACTGAAAGAAGCAACACATGGGGAGGAAGGTATGGTGAATTTTTATCAACAACAATAAAAAAAATGATTAATTTGGTTATAAGAATTGGTAGCAACAGACGAGTTAACGTTAAGAACTTATGAATATATAAGTTACTAATGAATAAATTTTAAATGTATGATAACTTAGAAATATATGATAATTTTACATAGCAATTAGACCAAACAAAGGCAAAAAAATTTCCAATGAATTCGGGTACAAAATTGGTCCGACAAACGACTTGAAAGGCAAGAGGGAAAACACGAATTACTTCTGACAGGCAAAAATATATTACAATTGAATTTGATGAATGGACGGAAATGAATGATAGAGTCTCCCAGAATAAAGGAAATTACGTTCTATTTATGAAAGAATGAAAGGGAAAGGGAGAGGAGGAAGATGAGAGATGGGAGAGAGGAGAGGAGTAAGATGGAAGAATGAGAAGTAGGGCGAGAGGAGGAAAATGGGAAAAGATGAAAATGTGAGAGGTGAAAGAAGGGGAGAGATGACAGTGGTGAAGGAAATTGAAGGGAAGAGATGGAACAGAAGAATGGAAGACCAAGTGTAGGAGAGACAAGGATGAAAGGGGTGGAGCATAAATACGCGAGGTGTCAGGAACAATAAGGAGAGTTACTGAACCATTGAGTATGATGGATTACCACTGGAATATGATATCTAAACCTTATGAGTACGATGCCATTATGGGGGTCGGGTCATCGTACTGGAGGGGGTCAGGAGCTCACACAACCACGCCCTCACCTTCTCATTAGTCACACTCTGCCTTCAGCTGGTGTGTTATCCGTCTTCCTCCGTCCCTGGTGTATCGTATTTCGAGGTCATCACAGTATGTTCCATGTTAACCTCTGATATGATGACCTTTTGCGCAGTTAGATAAATTATGTGTCATTTTTACATCTTGGCAGATATTTTGCGCGGTTAGATAAATTCGCGCGATTGTGAGGGCATTTTGCGCAGTTAGATCAATACGAGTCGTCTTTACCTTTGCGTGGAGTCAGGTTACTGGTGATAATAACTCAATATAATCAATACTAGGTCCAACGGAGGGTAGTTCCCTCGGATCTGTGTTAATGCAACCTACCCTACCCTACCCTACCCTAATTTAACCAACCAAACTCAACTCAACTTAACCATACCTAACCTAACCAAACTAATCAACTTAATCTACCCAACCTAATTTAACCCTCGTTTTTGTTGTTAAAATTATAACGTGACAAAATTGAAGATATATTAATTGCTTCAGTTTGTCACGCGTCACCTGCCCCCAGCCCTGCGTCACCTGCCCCCAGCCCTGCGTCACCTGCCCCCAGCCCTGCGTCACCTGCCCCCAGCCCCGCGTCATCTATATATATATATATATATATATATATATATATATATATATATATATATATATATATATATATATATATAATTAAAGATTATGTTAATCTTATACAGTATATGTTGAATTTTGCTTGAGTCATTTGTTTATTTATTTGTTGTAATTTTTGTTGTTGTTTCTTATTATAATATTATATTATTGTTGTTGCTGTTGTTGTTGGGTTATTATTAATATTATTATTATTGTTGTTATTATTATTATTATTATTATTATTATTATTATTATTATTATTATTATTATTATTATTATTATTATTATTACCTCCTTAATGAAGCAGGTAATTTAATAGAAATCAATAGAGGTATTGCTAATTAGATCACCTGGTTATAATATATATATATATATTTTTTGGTATAGACCAGTACCTTAATTGGATTCACCTGTAAACGGAGATTTACACCGAAATGACGTAATTGCTATATAATTATTGAACCATTGGGTCATTATTTTTGTTGATTTTTTTGGAGGTATAGTGTATTTACCTGTTGTATATTCTGACCTATTTCTCACCTTTAACCTACCCCCTGACTCAGTCCTACCCCCTGACTCAGTCCTACCCCCTGACTCCAAAGTCCCACCCCCCCTGACTCCAGTCCCCACCCCCGACCTGCCACCCTACCCCTGACTCACCCTACCCCCCTGACTCACTCCTACCCCCTGACTCACTTCCTACCCTGACCTCAGTCCTACCCCCTGACTCAGTCCCACCTGACTCCAGTCCTACCCCCTGACTCAGTCCTACCCCCTGACCTCCAGTCCTATCCTGACTCCGTCCTATCCCCTGACCTGGTCCATCCCCCTGACTCAGTCCCACCCCTGACTCAGTCCCACCCCCCCGGACTCAGTCCTACCCCCTGACCTCAGTCCTACCCCTGATTCCTAGTCCTACCCCTGACTCAGTCCTACCCCCTGACTCAGTCCTACCCTGACTCCAGTCCTACCCCTGACTCCAGTCCTACCCCCTGACTCCACTCCTACCCCTGACTCAATCTACCCCCTGACTCACCCCTACCCCCGACTCAGTCCTACCCCTTGACTCAGTCCTACCTCTTGACTCAGTCCTACCCTGACTCCAATCCCACCCTTGACCTCAGTCCCACCCCTGACCTAGTCCTACCCCCTGACTCACTCCTACCCCCCTGATTCGCCCCTCTCCCCTGATTCGCCTCTCCCGACTCGCCCTCCCCCGACTCGCCCCTCCCTGACTCCGCCCCTCCCTCTGACTCCACCCCCTCCCTCTGACTCACCCTCCCTCTGACTCACCCCCTCCTCCTGAGTCACTTCTACCCCTCACCCGCCGCTTATCCTAGTATTAGAGGGTGATGGGGTACGGCTCCTCACCTGCATGCCATATTTCCCTCACCTGGTATTGGGTGTCTGTTGTGTGATAGATCATTTCGGGCGTGTCTGTCTGTCTGTCTCTGTCTGTCTGTCTGTCTGTCTGTCTGTCTGTCTGGCCAGCTGCATCTTCAATGTATGGCCGACCTAATTCTCTTTTCCATGGTCCCCTTCGACATCATTTTCCACGCATCCCTTCAACCCCCACGCAACCCCCCTACCCTACCCAACCCGGTTTCCCTCCCTTCCCTCCCCAACTCTCTCCCTTCCATGTCTTCCTCCTTAATGCCCCTTATCCTCCCAACCCATATGGCATGACAGTGGGGCCTGGCTTGTGTACCTCCCTCCTGTACTGTATAGGTAACACTGTACTTGTTGTCTGTACTAGTAACGCTTAGTAGCCGTGTCATTAGCAGTAGACACCCGAACCAAAATTGTCCCCCTCCACAGAACAAGACTGAGTAACTCTTGATTATGAGATGTGTTTGGGAGAATTTGGCGCAGTGCAGTGAGTGGGTCGGGGATGCAGTGTGTAGACCGTGGAGTGAGAGGGTCAGGGGTGCAGTGTGTTGACCGTGGAGTGAGTGGGTCAGGGGTGCAGTGTGTAGACCGTGGAGTGAGAGGGTCAGGGGTGCAGTGTGTTGACCGTGGAGTGAGTGGGTCGGGGGTGCAGTGAACGGGCCAGATGCACGGGGAAAATTATTTTAGTAAATCATTTAATGGAGAGAGTTGATCATAGTCTGATTAACTCAGCTAGATTAAGGGTATCAGGAATTAGTTATTATTAGCTACATTAAATCGCTCTTCAAAAAACATCCCTCACGCGAATTCAACATCCATCAATCAGGTCAGTGAAGGCGGTAATTGGACTGACTAAACGTTGCCAGAAAATACCATTATACGTCGACCACTTCCTACCAAGTTTGTTCTCAACGAGGAAACTTGTGGAGTTAATATTCTCACGTTTTATATAACGATATTCATTCTGGCCGACGTTGGTAATTTCATGGTAACTCATTTTAACTTAGATTAGTCAAGAGAATTCTGAGAAATGACTACTCGTGTGCGTTCATTTTTTTAATCCATTTGTTTGTACTAATCGATACTAAAGCTGGCGGTCTAGTGATATATACACACACATCAACAATAGCTCACAAGTCGGCAATCGAACCCTGTATATTGAAGTCCGCGTGATCTATGGACTGATGGGATATATATGTAGCCTCGTGTTTCCTAGCTGGATTCGGTAAAATGCTCACGGCGCTAAACAAGCTCGTTGGACAGACTTTGTGTGGAATATAACAAAACCCAGGATTGTTTTTGTTGTCCTTGTGGCGCGGTGGTAGCGATCCTATTCACACACAGGTCCAAGGTTCGATTCCCGATTAGTGAGGTATTGTTTGTATATGGAAGTCCGCGTGTTATATGGATTGATGATATATATGTAGATAAATAGCGTGGATGTCGTCCATGGCATTGCCCACTGTTTTCCTTCCCGTCTCTCGAACTTTATTAACACTGTCCAGGAGACCCAATCACCTGCACGTGATCAGTGTGTAACTATCCCCGGATATGTAAAGACCATCACCTATTGATCAGTATTTGTCTTCAACTCTGCCTACATTTTATTTTTTAGGTTTGTTCCTCAAAACTTGTTTAAAGAGATGAATATGTGTACAAGGTAGGGTAAGGTATGGTAGGGTGGATGGGGCTAGGGTCGGTGGGTGAGTAAATGTGTGTGTCTCAAAGAAGCAATTTACTCAATAATGCTTTACCTATAAATAAGACCGAAACAGAAGGTCATTGTCCATAATTCCGGAGAGAGAGAGAGAGAGAGAGAGAGAGAGAGAGAGAGAGAGAGAGAGAGAGAGAGAGAGAGAGAGAGAGAGAGAGAGAGAGAGAGAGAGATCCCCATCAGAACATTGTAAATTGTTCCACCACCAAACTAACTCTACAATGGTGCAGAGAAACACAGACTTCCAGAGTACATTTCGGGAGCAGCTGTGGTAGAAGGTCAGATGGTCAGTCGTAATGATGAAGAATGTCGCGGCGTCCATGTTGATATTTTATTGGCATTTAGGCTGTGTTCACCTCACCCACCCGCTGTTGTCTCCATCTGTCAACGTCTGCCTTCACTTAAGTTCTACCCCCCAGCTTGACTGCCTGCCTGACTGACTTATCTGCCTTCCCCTGTCTGCTTCCCTCCCTTCCTGCCTGTCTCCATGTCTTCCCCCTCCCTGTTTGTCTCCCTCTTCCCCCCCTCCCTGCCTCCCTCCCTCCTTCTCTCCCTCCCGACCCGGCTTTCACCTCCCTTTCTGCCTTTCTCCTTGCTTCCGAGCTTCTCTGCCTTCCTCCCTGTCTGCCGTCTTCTCTACTTGCTTTCCTCCCTGCCTGCCGGGTCATTTCCACGCCAGTATTAATTTTCAGCCGAACAGGACTGGCACAAGCAGGAGCCGTGGAGCCCTGATGACGGTGCCACACTCAGGCCTGGCACTATTGTCGTGTAAGGAAGCTCTGCACACGCTGCTTCTGGCACTGGTGATGTGTCGTGGTGGTGGTGTGGGGATGTGATGGTGGTGTGGGGAGATACTGTATGATGAAGGTGTGGGGATGTGATGGTGGTGTGGGGAGATACTGTATGATGAAGGTGTGGGGGGGTTATGGTGGTGATGGTGTTGGGATTGTGGTTAGGTGCTGAGTTGTGGTAGTAAGTGGTTATGGTGTTAGTGTGGGGGACAGGGGAGGTGAGAGGAAGAGACTGTTGGTGTAATTGTCGGGTTTAATGTCAGTTAAGACGCTTGGGTTGTCTGGGCTCCCTCCAAGCTGTGTGTCGCTCAGCTGAACAGAATTACCAAGTGTGTCCGTACTTACTGTGGTCACTGGGAGACGAGGTGGGGTAGGAGGAGGAGGAGAAGAAGAGGGGAAGGAGACAAGAGGAAGAGGAAAGAAGATGCTATGGAAGCAAGAGGGAGGGGGGGGGGATAAAGAAGGCAAAAGGAGAAAGAGGAGGCAAGAGATGGAGGAGGAGGACTAGGTAAGAAGGGGCAAGAGAAAGGGAGGAGGAAGGAGAACGAACGGGGGATGCGATATAAGGAGTGAAGACAGACAGACAGATAGATAGACAGATAGATAGATAGATAGATAGATAGATAGATAGATAGATAGACAGACAGACAGACAGACAGACAGACAGACACTATAACAGGCAGGGGCTCCACTCAGCTGAATAAAATCGTCTGGCGTTAGTCAGAATGAAATAATCTAAGGGATACTTTGCCTTCTAAAGGGTTAAGTTAACATTAAGCCAGGCAGTAGCCCACGAAAACATTTAAAGGAGTTAATGACCTTGTTATCTGTCTTAAGCACCTTAACACAACACAAGCACCTTAACACAACACAAGCACCTTAACACAACACGGGCACCTTAACACAACACAGGCACCATTAACACAACACGGGCACCTTTAACACAACACGGGCACCTTTAACACAACACAGTGCGACCTTTAACATAACACAGGCACCTTAACACAACACAAGCACCTTAACACAACACGGGCACCTTTAACACAACACAGGCACCTTTAACACAACATGGGCACCTTAACACAACACAGGCACCATTAACACAACACGGGCACCTTTAACAACACGGCACCTTTAACACAACACAGGCACCTTAACACAACACAAGCACCTTAACACAACACGGGCACTCTTTAACACAACACAGGCACCTTTAACACAACACGGGCACCTTTAACACAACACGGGCACCTTTAACACAAATACAGGCACCTTTAACACAACACAGGCACCTTTTAACACAACACACAGGCACTTTAACACAACACAGGCACCTTTAACACAACACAGGCACCTTTAACACAACACGGGTACCCCTTTAACACAACACGGGCACCTTAACACAACACGGGCACCTTTAACACAACACGGGCACCTTTAACAACACGGGCACCTTTAACACAACACAGGCACCTTTAACACAACACAGGCACCTTTAACACAACACAGGCACCTTTAACACAACACAGGCACCTTTAACACAACACAGGCACCTTTAACACAACACAGGCACCTTTAATACAACACAGGCACCTTTAACACAACACAGGCACCTTTAATACAACACAGGCACCTTTAATACAACACAGGCACCTTTAACACAACACAGGCACCTTTAATACAACACAGGCACCTTTAACACATTCAGTACACGTTGACTTCATTGTGTGTGTGTGTGTGTGCGTGTGCGTGTGTGCGTGTGCGTGTGTGTGTGTGTGTGTGTGTGTGTGTGTGCTTCTTTAATGACTTTGAAACACGGACATACATTCATTGTTTACATCTGTAGTGTAATGTATATTTTTCGCACTAATTGATAATTAAACACGTCACTCCAGACGATGGTTACCTGGCAGGTGACGTCATAGAGGAGTGAAGGCTAATTAGAGGAATCACGACTCACAGCCAAGATTCATAATAATATTTTCAACATGTTATTAGTGTTTCATATTTAATCTGATTACTTTCAACAAGGGATTTTCAAATGACCTATATCTAAACAAGCCACTTTGAATGGCTTACCCGTAAACAAACCACTTTTATCACTTTAAAATTCAATGTACTCAAGGGGTAAAGTCATCGTACTCAAGGGGTAAAGTCATCGTACTCAAGGGGTAAAGTCATCGTACTCAAGGGGTAAAGTCATCGTACTCAAGGGGTAACGTCATCGTACTCAAGGGGTAAAGTCATCGTACTCAAGGAGTTCTAATATCTGTGGTGGACGGACAAAAAACTTATCTGGACAAAACTCACTTGGACAGGTTAAGTGTCACATTATTCAATTCAGGTTAGCTTAGCTTAGGTTAGGTTAGGTTAGGTTAGGTTAGGTTAGGTTAGGTTAGGTTAGGTTAGGTTAGGTTAGGTTAGGTTAGGTTAAGTTAGGTTAGGGTAGCTTAGATTAGGTGAGGTGAGGTGAGTTTGTGCCCTATCCTCTTTACCTGTAGCCAGACTTTACTAAGGAAGAGGGAGACTTGGTGAAGCAGCTTGTGTGTGTTGACATACTGAGAGGATGACGAGATTAAAGCACACACTATAGATGAGTGGAGTGAGACAGCCTCAGGAAGGCCTTCACGTGTCCTCAAAACGTCTTTAATGCGTCACCAATATATTCTGTACACGTTCTCTACTAGTCCTCCACATGTTCTATACAAGTCCTCAGCATCTTCACAAAGATCTTAACAAATTCTCTACAAGAACTGAGGATAATGGTTGACCCTCGTGTAACGAGGATGGTCGGCCCAAGGGCCACCTAGGCGTTAATTTGTTTAAGGTGTAGAAGCTGTCACCAACACAACAACCACACCCTGAGTTAACGATTTGCATGGCCCAGTGTCAAGGAATAGTCCGAGAAAACCGGACAGCTCGCCAACTGCACAGGTTAACCATTACCCCGGAACACGATCCACAAATCGATTAACATCCAGGTTCCCAATTACTGCTGGGTAGACAGGCAAGTGGCGTACAGAAATTAGTCCATAGTTTCACCCTGCCCGGGGGATCGAACCCGGGTCCACTCTCTTGGGAGGCGAGTATAACTGACCATTACACCACAGGTCACCTTTCTCTACAACCTGCAATCTCTCTACTAGTATTCAACACGTCATCAAGAAGCCCCCCTCCCCAACACGTCCTTAACACGTCTTGAACGGGTCGTGCAGGAGGTGGTGGTGGGGGGGGGGGATAAGACCGCCACAGTATCACACACACACATTAATTTCCCCGCTAACTTACAGAGGTCACAAGTTATGCTAACGACGTCATACATAGTGTCAGGTGTTGGGTCACGATGCACCTGGTTTGTTTACACTTTGTCTACACTACCTGTCTACTTGGGTTGTCTACAATCTCCCTACATACAGTTACCTACACAGTTTGTCTACTTGTTGCTTATAATAGTCTACAGTTGAGTCGCTATCATCAATTGGCCACGCTACAGTATGTCTACACTTGTCTTACTGTTTCTCTACATCTCTCTGAATAAATATCTCGTCTGGTGTCTATAGTAGTTGTCAACACCTTCAGTATTCCAATTTATATTTATCTACACAAGGCACACCTCCTGCACCACTAAAAACACTCCTACACCACTAAGCACACCCCTACACCACTAAGTACACTCCTACACCACCAAACACACCCCTACACCACCAAACACACCCCTACACCACTAAACACACCCTTGCACCACTAAACACACCCCTACACCACTAAACACACCCCTACACCACTAAACACACCCCTGCATCCATTAAACTTGCCCAGTTCCACAGTTAAAATACCCATTAAACCGCTAACCACCTAAAATTGACTTCTAATAGCAAGGTTTTCATTGTATTCGCCACTCAGATAGATGCAGTATATAGATAGATAGATAGATAGATAGATGTTATGTTATGTAAGGTGGAGTGGGGTTAGGTTAGGTTAGGTAGTGACCATGAAGACAAATCACTCATCATTACCAATAGGACAAAGAACACACAGGGAAATATTATATTCCTATGGTCTTATTATTTTATATATTACTCTATAGTGTGACCATTATATACAGTAGCCGTTGATATATGGCTTATTATATACTACACCACTTGTAGGCACTTGGTGTATCGGTACAGTGTGTCTTATTGTAGTTTTTTTCCATGTTGTATTTCTTGTATATATTTTGAATGTATATACTCAGTTGAAGATGGTTATTGGGTCCTAGAGAGTAATTTGCATGAAGCTATAGGTGGGGATATTGTTGACAGGTGAGGGCACACAGGTGAGGACAGTGGTGACAGGTGAGGGCACACAGATGGTGACAGGTGAGGGCACACAGGTGAGGACATTGGTGACAGGTGAGGGCACACAGGTGGTGACAGGTGAGGGCACACAGGTGAGGACAATGGTGACAGGTGAGGGGCACACAGATGGTGAAAAATTAGGGCACACAGGTGAGGACAATGGGGACAGGTGAGGCCACACAGATGGTGACAGGTGAGGGCACACAGCCACCGACCACGCCCGCACGAGACCTGTCCATCACTGGGCATCAAGTAGAGTGGCCGCCGCGGGGACCGGTTTGACTGAAAGAGGTGGCAGGCAGTGAGCTCGACAAACATGGACGTCGCAAAATGGCCGTCATGTGTTACGCCACCATCTTGTGAGGCGTGGGACGTGCCTGGCTGCCTTGGGCCACGGTCCTCCAGGATACTGCTGGTCGGCCTCCCTCCCTCCTTCCCTCCCTCCCTCCCTCGGTTGATTTACGCACTCCTGCCGCACCGCCCTCTGAAGGCCAACCATGTTGCTGCTGCCACCTGTCGCTCTCACCTGCCTCGCCGCCTCTACCTCCCTACTCCGTCAACACCTGTCGCTCTCACCTGCCTCGCCGCGTCTACCTCCCTACTCCGTCAACACCTGTCGCTCTCACCTGCCCTCGCCGCCTCTACCTCCCTACTCCGTGACATGACTGATAGTGTTGTGGGAGTGACAGGACTGGTAGTGTTGTGTGAGTGACAGGACTGGTAGTGTTGTGTGAGTGACATGACTGGTAGTGTTGTGTGAGTGACATGACTGGTAGTGTTGTGTGAGTGACAGGACTGGTAGTGTTGTGTGAGTGACATGCATGGTAGTGTTGTGTGAGTGACATGACTGGTAGTGTTGTGTGAGTGGCATGACTGGTAGTGTTGTGTGAGTGACATGTGGTAGTGTTGTGGGTGACATGACTGGCAGTGTTGTGTGGAGGACAGATAATTAGTGTGAGTGACATGACAAATGTTAGTGTGAGTGACATGACTGGTAGTGTTGTGTGAGTGACAAGACTAGCAGTGTTGTGTGAGTGACATGACTGGCAGTGTTGTGAGTGACATGACTGGCAGTGTTGTGTGAGTGACATGACTGGCAGTGTTGTGTGACATGACTGGCAGTGTTGTGTGAGTGACATGCGTGGTAGTGTGTGTGTGAGTGACAGGACTGGTAGTGTTGTGTGAGTGACAGTACTGGTAGTGTTGTGTGAGTGACATGCGTGGTAGTGGTGTGAGTGACAGGACTGGTAGCGTTGTGTGAGTGACAGGACTGGTAGTGTTGTGTGAGTGACAGGACTGGTAGTGTTGTGTGAGTGACAGGGCTGGTAGTGTTGTGGGAGTGACATGAGGCATTGTTGTGTGAGTGACGTGACAAATGTTATGTGTGAGATATTGTTGTGTGAGTGACAGGACTGTGTAGTGTTGTGGAGTGACAGGACTGTGTAGTGTTGTGTGAGTGACACGAGTGGTAGTGTTGTGTTAGTGACAGGACTGATAGTGTTGTGTGAGTGACATGCGTGGTAGTGTTGTGTGAGTGACAGGACTGTGTAGTGTTGTGTGAGTGACAGGACTGTGTAGTGTTGTGTGAGTGACATGAGTGGTAGTGTTGTGTGAGTGACAGGACTGGTAGTGTTGTGTGAGTGACAGGACTGGTAGTGTGTTGTGTGAGTGACAGGACTGGTAGTGGGTGTGAGTGACAGGACTAATAGTGTTGTGTGAGTGACATGCGTGGTAGTGTTGTGTGAGTGACAGGAGACCATAAATAGCTAATTAATTCCTCACATGAAATTAATTACAAGGAATTGAGGTCTGTATTTTTACTGTATTCACTAAGCTAATATCTGCTCCACATAACAGACTGTTAGATCAAGGCTACAGTTATATACAGTTAAGAAAGACTGGACTGGACGTATAACTGTATAACGCTGAGACCGTCATGCTCCGTAACTCGCTGCAAGGAACCTTCAGGAGCGAGTCTGGTTGGTGAGTGTTGATTGGTTGGCTGGGAGTCGACGCGGACCAATCATGTGTTTTTGTGGTATGAATGATAGGGCTGTGGCAGCCACGTGTACCTCGCCTCCACCCACCTCCTCTTACCTCGCCTCCACCCACCTCATAAATCCTTTCACCCACCTCCCCCTACCTCGCCTCCACCCACCTCATAAACTCTTTCACCCACCTCCCCCATGCCTCCACCCACCTCATAAACTCTTTCACCCACCTCCCCTACCTCGCCTCCACCCACCTCCTCTTACCTCGCCTCCACCCACCTCATAAACTCTTTCACCCACCTCCCTACCTCGCCTCCACCCACCTCATAAACTCTTTCACCCACCTCCCCCTACCTCGCCTCCACCCACCTCCTTCTACTCGCCTCCACCCACCCTCATAAACCTTTTCACCCACCCTCCTCTACCTCGCCTCCACCCACCTCCTCCTACCTCGCCTCCACCCACCTCATAAACTCTTTCACCCACCTCCTTCCTACTCGCCTCCACCCACCTCCTCTTACCTCGCCTCCACCCACCTCATAAACTCTTCACCCACCTCCTTCCTACTCGCCTCCACCCACCTCTTCTCCTCGCCTCCACCCACCTCATAAACTCTTTCACCCACCTCCCCACCTCGCCTCCACCCACCTCCCTCCTACCTCGCCTCCACCCACCTCTATCTTCGCCTCCACCCACCTTTATAACTTTCACCCACCTCCCCTACCTCGCCTCCACCCACTATAACTTTCACCCACCTCCCTCACCTCGCCTCCACCCACCTCCTTCCCACTCGCCTACCCACCTCCTTCCTACTGCCTCCACCCACCTCCTCCTACCTGCCTCCACCCACCTCCTTCCCTACCTGCCTCCACCCACCTCTTAACCTCCATCACCCACTTGCTCGCCCACACATTTATTCACTTTATCCCTCCCTCTCCCCCACATACACCCTGTCACGCCCACTCGTACACTGCCACGCCTACCCACACCCATACCCTGCAACGCCCACTGGCATATTTGGTAGGAGAGGGTGTAGGTGTAAGTGGGTGTAACACAAAACACAGACCTAAGGAGTTTTATCCCCAATGGAGACGAAGAGAAAGTTGATAAGAATTAAAAGTTTCAACTACGTTTCTCCCATAAAGAAAAAAGGTCTTGAATTTTATGGTTTTAGAAAAGAAGAGGTTGGCCATCCCCCACCCCACCCCCTCCTCCAATCTCAACTACACCACCTCCAACCCCCACCCCACACCTCCTTCCTCACCCATCCCCACTCCTTCACCCATCCCCACTCTTCACCCATCCCCACTCCTTCACCCATCCCCACTCCTTCACCCATCCCCATCCTTCACCCATCCCCTCCACCCATCCCCACTCCTTCACCCATCCCCACTCCTTCACCCATCCCCACTCCTTCACCCATCCCCACTCCTTCACCCATCCCCTCTTTATATGTTAATAAGTCGGTCTCTAAACATCGTTGAGTTATTGAGTAAATATTATTATTATTATTATTATTATTATTATTATTATTAATATTATTAAGTAGTAGTAGTAGTAGTAGTAGTAGTCTTTCTACTATTAATTAATGCAGTACTTCTCTACGGTACAAATTGTCGTGTCAGTACAGTCAATTACTGTTATTACGTATCAAATGAAATACCAAGTTAATGAATATCCTATAGAGTAGGTTTTGGGGTGGACTCACTCTCTCTAGGAAGATAAATTATCACCGGTTTATTTGCCTCTTGTCAGTCTCTCTCTTTGTGTCTTGGGGAGTGATAGTCAAGGTAATTCTTATTTTTATGTACTTATTGACGGTGTTGTGCTGGGTGAGTTGGTAGCTGTCAAAAGGTGAATAATTAATCTCTCTTTCCTCCTGACTGACTCTCTGATAGATAATTTGAACCTAACTGACTCACTGATAGATAATTTTAACTTAATTCACTGATAGATAATTTTAACCTGACTGACTCTGATAGTCTAACCTAACCGAACCTAACCTAACTTAATTCAAACCGCAAGCCAAGCCAAGCCAAGCTGTGGTAACCCATCCCAAAGCCCATAGTAGTGACAATTAACAGGAGCACTAATGGCCAATTCTGAGGGCGGTGTCTCCTCCCCGACCTGGCTAAAACACAAGTACAGTACAGGTCGTAATTCCTCCTCCATGGTAGATGGTAAATACTGAGTAAGGAGTTAATTGTAGCAAGGGGACGGGCTTTTAGGCAGGATTTAGACGGGTTTAAACGGTTTTAGACTATTTTTAGACGGGTTAAAACTTTTAGATGGGTTTAAACTTTAAGACGGGTTTAAACGGTTCTTGACGGGTTATTGATGGGATTTAGACGGATTTAAACGATTTTAGACGGGTTTAAACTTTTAGACGGGTTTAAGACGGTTTTAGACGGATTTTAAACGGTTTTAGACAGGTTATAGACGATTTTTTGAGTTGTTAGCAACCACTTTGTTGAACGTTTAACCTCCTGTCTGGTTTTACCCACATTTTCAACGACATGTTACTTGTGTTATTAAAACAATTTAATATAAAATGAACAAAAAAAACAACAACAACTTGTGACGCAATAAAAAGTTATGTAATTGTTCTTGATGTTAATAATAACTGTAACTTGTATAAGGAAAAATTAACAGATTCTTTCGGTGTCATATTTTTGGTTAAAGAAATAGAACGATGCAACACGAACGCATTTTGTTCGATAGACTATCTTCCCTAATAGACTATCTCTCCAATAGACTATCTCCGCTGATAGACTATATCCCTAATAGACTATCTCCCCTAATAGACTATCTCCCCTAATAGACTATCTCCCTTAATGGGGTCATTATCCAGCGGTGGAAGCGACGATGGCTGGCTGGCTGGCTGTGTGTGTGTGTCTGGCTGGCTGGCTGGCTGCTGGCTGGCTGGCTGTGTGTGTGTGTCTGGCTGGCTGGCTGTGTGTGTGTGTCTGGCTGGCTGGCTGGCTGGCTGTGTGTGTGTGTCTGGCTGGCTGGCTGGCTGGCTGGCTGTGTGTGTGTCTGGCTGGCTGGCTGGCTGGCTGTGTGTGTGTGTGTCGGCTGGCTGGCTGGCTGGCTGTGTGTGTGTGTCTGGCTGGCTGGCTGGCTGTGTGTGTGTCTGGCTGGCTGGCTGTGTGTGTGTCTGGCTGGCTGGCTGGCTGGCTGGCTGTGTGTGTGTGTCTGGCTGGCTGGCTGGCGTGTGTGTGTCTGGCTGCTGGCTGTGTGTGTGTCTGGCTGGCTGGCTGGCTGGCGGCCCTGGCTGGCTGGCCCTGGCTGGCTGGCTGTGTGTCCTGGCTGGCTGTGTGTCTGGCTGGCTGGCTGTGTGTGTGTCTGGCTGGCTGGCTGGCTGGCTGGCTGTGTGTGTGTGTCTGGCTGGCTGGCTGGCTGGCTGGCTGTGTGTGTGTCTGGCTGGCTGGCTGTGTGTGTGTCTGGCTGGCGGCTGTGTGTGTGTCTGGCTGGCTGGCTGCTGGCTGGCTGGCTGGCTGGCTGTGTGTGTGTCTGGCTGGCTTGTGTGTGTGTCTCTGGCTGGCTGGCTGTGTGTGTGTCTGGCTGGCTGGCTGTGTGCTGGCTGGCTGGCTGTGTGTGTGTCTGGGCTGCTGGCTGGTGCTGGCTGGCTGGCTTGTGTGTGTGTCTGGCTGGCTGGCTGGCTGTGTGTGTCTGGCTGGCTGGCTGTGTGTGTCTGGCTGGCTGGCTGTGTGTGTGTGTGTCTGGCTGGCTGGCTGTGTGTGTGTCTGGCTGGCTGGCTGTGTGTGTGTGTTCCTGGCTGGCTGGCTGGCTGGCTGGCTGTGTGTGTGTCTGGCTGGCTGGCTGGCTGTGTGTGTGTCTGCTGGCTGGCTGTGTGTGTGTCTGGCTGGCTGGCTGTGTGTGTGTCTGGCTGGCTGGCTGTGTGTGTGTGTGTCTGGCTGGCTGGCTGGCTGGCTGGCTGGCTGGCTGGCTGTGTGTGTCTGGCTGGCTGGCTGTGTGTGTGCTGCTGGCTGGCTGGCTGTGTGTGTGCTCTGGCTGGCTGGCTGTGTGTGTCTGGCTGGCTGGCTGTGTGTGTCTGGCTGGCTGGCTGTGTGTGTCTGGCTGGCTGGCTGTGTGTGTCTGGCTGGCTGGCTGGCTGTGTGTGTGTCTGGCTGGCTGGCTGTGTGTGTGTCTGGCTGGCTGGCTGGCTGTGTGTGTGTCTGGCTGGCTGTGTGTGTGTCTGGCTGGCTGGCTGTGTGTCTGGCTGGCTGGCTGGCTGTGTGTGTGTCTGGCTGGCTGGCTGGCTGTGTGTGTGTGCTGGCTGGCTGGCTGGCTGGCTGTGTGTGTGTCTGGCTGGCTGGCTGTGTGTGTCTGGCTGGCTGGCTGTGTGTGTGTCTGGCTGGCTGGCTGTGTGTGTGTCTGGCTAGCTGGCTGGCTGTGTGTGTGTCTGGCTGGCTGGCTGGCTGTGTGTGTGTCTGGCTGGCTGGCTGTGTGTGTGTCTGGCTGGCTGGCTGTGTGTGTCTGGCTGGCTGGCTGTGTGTGTCTGGCTGGCTGGCTGTGTGTGTGTCTGGCTGGCTGGCTGTGTGTGTGTGTGCTGGCTGGCTGGCTGTGTGTCTGGCTGGCTGGCTGGCTGTGTGTGTGTCTGGCTGGCTGGCTGTGTGTGTCTGGCTGGCTGGCTGGCTGTGTGTGTCTGGCTGGCTGGCTGTGTGTGTCTGGCTGGCTGGCTGGCTGGCTGGCTGGCTGGCTGTGTGTGTGTGTCTGGCTGGCTGGCTGTGTGTGTGTCTGGCTGGCTGGCTGTGTGTGTCTGGCTGGCTGGCTGGGCTGGCTGGCTGGCTGGCTGTGTGTGTGTCTGGCTGGCTGGCTGGCTGTGTGTGTGTCTGGCTAGCTGGCTGGCTGTGTGTGTGTCTGGCTGGCTGGCTGGCTGTGTGTGTCTGGCTGGCTGGCTGTGTGTGTCTGGCTGGCTGGCTGTGTGTGTGTCTGGCTGGCTGGCTGGCTGTGTGTGTGTCTGGCTGGCTGGCTGGCTGTGTGTGTGTGTGTCCTGGCTGGCTGGCTGG
Organism: Homarus americanus; assembly: GCF_018991925.1. Lineage (NCBI taxonomy): Eukaryota > Metazoa > Arthropoda > Malacostraca > Decapoda > Nephropidae > Homarus > Homarus americanus. The sequence goes on from NW_024753154.1 coordinate 214,058, forward strand.
CTGGCTGTGTGTGTGTCTGGCTGGCTGGCTGGCTGTGTGTGTGTCTGCTGGCTGGCTGGCTGGTGTGTGTGTGTCTGGCTGGCTGGCTGGCTGTGTGTGTGTCTGGCTGGCTGGCTGGCTGTGTGTGTCTGGCTGGCTGGCTGGCTGTGTGTGTGTCTGGCTGGCTGGCTGGCTGTGTGTGTGTCTGGCTGGCTGGCTGTGTGTGTGTCTGGCTGGCTGGCTGTGTGTGTCTGGCTGGCTGGCTGTGTGTCTGGCTGGCTGGCTGTGTGTGTCTGGCTGGCTGGCTGGCTGTGTGTGTGTCTGGCTGGCTGGCTGGCTGTGTGTGTGTCTGGCTGGCTGGCTGTGTGTGTGTGTGTCTGGCTGGCTGGCTGGCTGTGTGTGTGTGTCTGGCTGGCTGGCTGTGTGTGTCTGGCTGGCTGGCTGTGTGTGTCTGGCTGGCTGGCTGTGTGTGTGTGTCTGGCTGGCTGGCTGTGTGTGTCTGGCTGGCTGGCTGGCTGAGCACGCTTTCAGGTGGCCAGTAAACACTTAACAGGATGGCACCACAACCACACACGTGTTCTCAGAACATAGAGAATAATGCTGCTAGTAACGTGATGTCAGGACGCTAGTTCACTACACACAAAAATGGCACCTATGATGACAGTGCCGCCGCCCTCCCCATGATGACAGTGCCTCCTTCCCCCACAACGACAGTGCCGCCCCTCCCCATAACGACAGTGCAGCCCCTCCCTATGATGACAGTGCCGCCGCCTCCCCATGATGACAGTGCCTCTTCCCCACAACGACAGTGCCGCCCCTCCCCATAACGACAGTGCAGCCCTCCCCTATGATGACAGTGCCGCTCCCCCCATAACGACAGTGCAGCCCCTCCCTATGATGACAGTGCTGCCCCCCCCAGACAGTGCAGCCCTCCCTATGATGACAGTGCCCCTCCCCCATAACG
>NW_024753154.1:220000-239926 GCF_018991925.1 Homarus americanus
TACCTGTTGATACATTACCTGTTGATACATAATACCCGTGATACATAATACCTGTTGATGCATACCTTGATACATAATACCGTGATACATAATACCTGTTGATACATAATACCGCTGATACATAATACCTGTTGATACATAATACCTGTTGATACATAATACCCGTTGATACATATACCTGTTGATACATAATACCTGTTGATACATGATACCTGCTGATACATATACCTGCATTAATACACTCATATATACAGTACACAGTATTATACATACCGTAGTTGTATAGGTATAATCACTACCGAGGTAACGTGTTGTGTGTGCAGTTGTTAATACACCTGTATATGCTAATTGAAACGAGTTGGTGTATGAGTGTATAGATTATATGATGTATGGTGTATGAGTGTATAGATTATATGATGTATGGTGTATGAGTGTATAGATTATATGATATATGGTGTATGGGTGTATAGATATATGATGTATGGTGTATAGTGTATAGATTATATGATATGGTGATGAGTGTATAGATATATGGTGTATGAGTGTATAGATCATATGATGTATGGTGTATGAGTGTATAGATTATATGATATATGTGTATGGGTGATTGATTATATGATGTATGGTGTATGAGTATAGATCATATGATGTATGGTATGAGTGTATAGATTATATGATGTATGGTGTATGAGTGTATAGATTATATGATGTATAGTGTATGGGTGTATAGATTATATGATATATGGTGTATGAGTGTATAGATTATATGATGTATAGTGTATGAGTGTATAGATCATATGATGTATGGTGTATGAGTATAGATTATATGATGTATAGTGTATGGGTGTATAGATTATATGATATATGGTGTATGAGTGTATAGATTATATGATATATGGTGTAGGGTGTATTGATTATATGATGTATGGTGTATGAGGTAGATATATGATGATGGTGTATGAGTGTATAGATCATATATGTATGGTGTATGAGGTAATTATAGTGTATATGATATGGTGTATGTATGAGGAAGTGTGTGTGGGGGTAACAAACTACAGCTTCACTATAGTCTGGTTATGATGGTGATGGAACTCTATTATGAAACATCCAAGTTTTGTCACGTATTAACAAATTTGGTTTTAATTTAAGTTCTAATAAAGAGCAAAGAGTTAGCTTTACTGTGGCTTAATTGGTCGATCATTCATTTTTACACACACACACACACACACACACACACACACACACACACACACACCACACACACACACACACATACCCACACACACACACACACACACACACACACACACACACACACACACACACACACCCACACACACATACCCACACACACACACACACACACACACACACACACACATCACACACACACACACACTGTTGTTTTTATATCTGAAATGAACTTCCTATTTCAACTTTTCTTCCCACTTGAATAAAATAACCTTAATAAATTTTCAGTATATTTTTATTGTCTACTCTACTTCTTTTAATATTTAGAATTTTCTGAATATTTTTAATTTTTTATTGAGCTTTCCGATGATTACGATATCAACGCCACAAGGATCTAACGTAACCTAACGTAAACTAACCTAACGTGACCTATATATATTGTGTGTTTTAAAGTTATATGAATATGCAAATTATAATATGCTTTAAGGTACGTTTTCCCAAGTTAATTTATCCTGAAGGAGTTGGATCCCGCTGGGCCTGACACGTGCCTGCATAAATAACACACTTGCCCAGACTCTGGTAGTTAGTAATTTCCTGTTGGAGGAGCCGTACCACTATCACCACCACCACCGTCATCTTCTGCAGGTAGCACCACAACACCAGCACCACAACACCCACACACCACCGCCACACCATCCACACACCACCACCACACCATCCACACACCACCACCACAACACCCACACACCACCACCACAACACCCACACACCATCACCACAACACCACACACCACCACCACAACACCCATACACCAGCACCACAACCACACCACCCACAAACCATCACCACAACACCCACACACCAGCACCACACCACCCACACACCAGCACCACACCACCCACACCAGCACCACACCACCCACACACCAGCACCACACCACCACACACCACCACCACACCACCCACACACCAGCACACCACAACACCCACACACCACCACCACAACACCCACACACCACCACCACAACACCCACACACCAGCACCACAACCACACCACCCACACACCATCACCACAACACCCACACACCACCACCACAACACCCACACACCACCACCACACCACCACCCCACCACCACACTACCACCACCACACCACCACCACCACACTACCACCCCACCACCACACTACCACAACACCCACACACCACCACCACCACACTACCACCCCATCACCAATTCCCACCACCACACTACCACCACCACACCACCACCAAGACCACCACCACAACAAAGGCTAGGAGAGGTAAGAAATACTTTTACCTTCCCTACGTATTTATCGATTTAATTTCATCTAATAACCCAACACAACACTGACCAAAAAGACACAATATGTTTTAGAGAGTGAACTTAGTGTAGGTGTGTGTGTGTGTGTGTGTGTGTGTGTGTGTGTGTGTGTGTGTGTGTGTGTGTGTGTGTGTGTGTGTGTGTGTGTGTGTGTGTGTGTGTGTGTTAGTGATTACTGCAGTGATAGGGTCAAGGAGAGAGTTGTTGCACCTTATTCCACCTTGCTGCTCTCACTCTACCACACGTTCTTACCTGACTCGTACTACTCTTGCTGTTAGTGCTATAACCTGACTTCTGTTATCTCCACACTCATAGATTCCGTCCCCTGAGGCTCCACCAGATACAAACTCATCAAGTGAAAATTATGACTACAACCTAAGCTTCAGTGTCTCACCGTTGGTAATATACACAGGTGACTCTGCTTACAGTGACTCAGAGCTTAATTACTTAGCTCGTATAATACTTCATAAAGCACAGTTAATTATACTTCTGTTTACTAATTGTTGTTATAAGACTCAATAGAGCACAGGTAACTATACTTCTGTGTTCTAATATCACAGAAACTGCACACATTACTCACATACCAAAACCAGTTGTGCATTTTAAAGTGTTACTACTTACCTGTTGCTGTGATATAATAGAACACACCTACAGTATAATCCACCATAGTGTCTAGTTGGCCTCAGTTAATGAACACAATATTGCTAAGTGTGCCCATATCCGTGCTTCTTCAACCTAACCTAACCAAACCCAGGTAGCATTAGGATTGTTTAAAATCAGATGAAATAAGCTGGAGGTGAATCTTCAGGTGAGATAAGCTGGAGGGGCGAATCTTTCACTGCTAACTTTTTGAGTCACTACCCACAGTCACGATACAGGTGAAATAGTGTTGTTGATCAAAAGGACGAGAGAGAGAGAGAGAGAGAGAGAGAGAGAGAGAGAGATTTTACTAAGCTTCGAGTTGATCTTTTTATTAGACTGCACACACACACACACACACACACACACACACACACACACACATACACACACACACACACTGGTAATTATGTTAAAGGTAATAATTGTTTTTATTCCCCCTTTTATCTTCTCCTCCTCCATTTCTATTTGTTTTCACATTAATCATCGTATTTGTTCATATTATCTTCGTCTTCTTTCTCCTCTTCCTCTTCTTTCTTTTCCTCCATTAATATTTGTATTCCTCTTTCCTTCGTCTTTTTTTCTTCCTCCTCCTTCTTCATCGTTTTCTTCTTCTTCTTATTCTTTAATCCCTCATCCTCCCTCTTTGTCTTCACTTCTATATCTCTTCTACCATTATCCACTTCCTCCATCATTTTCTATGTCTTCATCCCATCATTATTATGTGTCTTCCCCTCCACCATCATCATCATCATCATCATCATCATCATAATCATCACTATGGTTTATCTAAGCACATTTTATGGTTTAATATGGACGTAACTGGTTTACCTCCTGACTTAATTTGGTTTATATAAGGACGTGTCTCCATATCTCATCAAATAGTCCCAGTCGAGTGTATATTTTCTCTGTTTATCTTAATTCTTATTTATTGTTGTGTCATGCTAAGCTTACGTTTCAGACAAGATACTTTTTAAAGGTCAAAGTTCACATTATAACAACGCTGGGTGTGATATATAACCGTGACCTATTCTTGTGACCTCTTGTGACCCCCGCCGTGTTAAGCTGGTCACATGCAGTAGTCCAGCACGTCTCTAGTGATTAAAAAAGAAAAGAAAAACACGAGTGGTCATGAAAGTTGAAGGGTCCTCCATCCTGACTGCAACTCTGAGAACTAAATTGAAAGCTGAATTTTGTGTTTTAAAGTGTTGGTAACTTGCAGCTGTGTAAACTGTACTTAATGAGGAAGAGGAGGAGGGGGAGAAGCGTCTGTGTGTGTGTGTGTGTGTGTGTGTGTGTGTGCTCCACGTTCTGATAAATTCACTAGCAGCGGGGCGGAGTGGGGTGTGGGCGGGGCGGGGCATGACTGAGGGGCGGGGCACGGTGGTGGGAGGGTTTTGCTGCCTGTCTGTCTGGTTGGAGGCACACCCGTCCTATTAAACGGAAAATGTCAAGGCGCGTGTTGTGACGAGAGAGAGAGAGAGAGAGAGAGATTAATGAAAATAAAATGAACAGATTCGGGAGGAGACGATTGGAACTGAAAACGACGGTGTTTACCAGACGGAAAACATCATCACTCAATACTCCCTAACAGCCACTCAACACACTGCCTCTCTTACCTTTGACACACACACACACACACACACACACGACTAAGGTGATGGCTCTTACGCTCGTGTAGATATTCATTGGTATCTTGGTCCTCCTCCGCATCCTCTTCCCTCTCCCCCTTCCCGTTCCTCCTTCCCCCTCCCGTTCCTCCTTCCCGCTCCCGTTCCTCCTTCCCTCTCCCGTTCCTCCTTCCCCTTCCCGTTCCTCCTTCCTTCCCCATCCTCCTCGTGGCTGGCCAGTGGCGACGGTAAACCTTTGTTGATAATGTTATGCCTGGCCACTGAGAGACTTTCATCTGTTACCTGGGAGACGTTAGTGTGCTCCCGGGCTCGCTTCCCACATTGCTGATATTCTTGTGTTCCAGCGCAGCAATTCACCATCCCTCCTCTCACTCTCTCTCGCTGTAAGCTGATGCAGGTAGAATTTGTCTTCTTGACTCGGGGTGTGATGTGATGATATTTGTCACCCCCCCATGTAAGAACTTTTGTCCTCCCCCCCGGGATAAGAACTTGATTTCTCCTCCCCTATGTGTAGGACCTCAACGCTTTCCCGCCCCATGTAGGACCTTAGCACCTCCTTTCCTCCCCTGTATAGGAACTCAGCACCTACTACCTCACCTTGTAGGGCCCTAACGACTCCCTCACACCACCTCACCTGTAGGACCTTCACGCCTCCTCCCCCATCTGTATAGGACCTCAAACATCTCTTACACCCTCCCCCCACCTTCCCTGTAGGACCTGGACGCCCCCTTCCCTGGTGATGGGTGGGAAGGACCCAGTCATCAGGTGTGTAAGACAAACAAGGTGTGTTTACTTGGGAGGCGAGACATGACACGGGTCTACTGTCACACACACACACACACACACTGGTCATTGCTAATGAGGTTGTATGATGCTACACCCACCTCTCCTGAGACACCAACACTCGTAGCTATATAGCACTCAAGCACTCACTCTTAGGTATAAAGCACTCGTACATATACCGGATTCTAGCACTCGTAGGCATATAGCACTCAAGTACTCGTACACAGCACTCAAGCACTCGCATATATTACTCAAGTACTCGTATACAGGACTTCAGCACTTGTATATAGGACTTAGTTACACGTATATAGTACTCAAGCACGCATAGGTATAAAGCACTCGTATACAGTACTCAGGCGCTCGTAATGTCTGGAACTTAAGCTTAAAGACTTAAAAGTTTTCTATCCTAATGCAGTCTCAGGTTCAAACTCACATAGAGATTAGAACCCAGCCATTAACAGTACTCGGAGCTCTACACTCTGGTGATTTCTGGGGCTCTAACTCATAGAACCTGGAGCTCAAACATGACAACCTTCCTGGAGCTTAATATACTCGTGAGATCCTGGGCTCAAACACTGTTTTAATATGATCCTAACACTGGGCTAAAACATGATCCTAGCACTCGTTAAACACACTGGGCTCAAACACTCGAATAACTTGACCCCAACACACATAAAGACAATGGGCTCAAACCTCCAGAACGTTGCATCATCTGGCCGGAGTATGTGAGAGCGGGCGCCAGCTGGTCCGGCCCGGGAAGGGAACTTTGAGAGTTGGTGGGAGAAATGGAACCTGATCTAATTGTTAGTGTGTTAGTGTTCAATTAATTTATCGTATTTATTGTTGATTATTTTATTATGTTTAATTATTATTTTGTAGGCTTTTAGATTTTATGATTTTTCTTATTACTATTATTGTTACTGACTACATTATTATTATTATTATTATTATTATTATTATTATTATTATTATTATTATTATTATTATTATTATTATTATTATTATTATTATTATTATTATTATTATTATTATTAATGTTATTATTAATGTTATTTTTATTATTATTATTGTTGTTTTTGTATTACTATTTATATCATATCAGTAATTATATCTAAAGGCGTTTGATTCATCATTTAATTCTCCTTGAGTCGTGGCTGCCTCAACCTCAGAGAGAGAGAGAGAGAGAGAGAGAGAGAGAGAGAGAGAGAGAGAGATTGATTAAAACTCAGAAGATATAAGATCACATTTAATAAGTCACAATCTAGTAAGTCCATAACATAATACAGTTATAAGATTTTAATAAATATGTAATTGTAAAATCAAACTAGTCATTGTCTACCAAAGTAACCATTGTACAACCTCATCCTAGGTTAGCTTAGTTAGCCAACAAACTCTGTAATATGTAAAACAAGGGGTGTCGTCCCCCTCTGTTTAACTCATTAAACTTCTTTTCCAACCTTTCCCCCCACGACTATATGTTGTGACTTCTCCATCCCTCATGTCTGGCTGTGCCTTGAGCCCCAGCATGCCTTCCATCCTTTCCCCACGGACGGTAAAACAGATGAAGGTGGGCGGACGTACAGGAGAGGGAGCCAGTGTGCACCAGGCAGACTTACCAACTTTTAATCTTGTTAGTTTATCCACTCGCTCAAAAAGAAAAAAAAAATATATATCGTCCCTTCTCCTGAACCTCCCCCAAAAAAAAAGAGAGGAAAATACTCTGATGCATAAAATGAAAAAAATATGGTCTCCTTTCCATGCAAATTCAGACTGGTGGTGCAGGAGTTTGGGTTGACACGCTCCGAAAATGAACTAAATGTATTAATTTGGAAACTTCTGCCTCCTGTGGTAGAGTGAGGAGGTGGGGATGATGTGTGTGGTGGTGGTGGGGGAGTAGTGATGGAGGAAGGGGTGATGTAGTGTAGTGGGGGTGGAGGTAGAGGGTGGGAGGTAGAGGGGAGAATGGGGAGGTGGGAGGATGGGGGAGGAGGAGAGTGATGGGGAGGGAGGGTGATGGGAGGAGAAGTGATGGGAGGAGGGTGATGGGGAGGGAAGGAGGATAGGGGAGGGAGTGATGGGGAGGGAGGAGGATGGGGAGGGGAGGGAGGATGGGAGGGAGGGAGGATGGGAGGGAGGGATGGGGAGGGGAGGGATGGGGGAGGGAAGGGAGCGATGGGGAGGGAAGGGAGCGATGGGGAGGGAAGGGAGTGATGGGGAGGGTAGGGAGTAATGGGGAGGGGAAGGAGTAATGGATAAGGGAGGAAGAAATTTAAGAATGTGAGAGAGGAAGGGATGAGGGTCGAAGGGGGAGAAAGGGAGAACTCTTTAGAACAAACTGGTTAACACAGGAGAATATACCTACACCTCTGATACATTTATACATGCTCAAATATAAGATTCATATTCAGCAACACATACGTAATTATACATACATACATACATACATACATACATACATACATACACACACAAACCATATTATGCAGGTAACGTCACCAAATAAACGATGCACAGGTAGATAATGTGAATACAGGTGTAATACAGGTGTTACACAGGTAATTAGTAGTAGCAGTAAGTTTGGTTTAGTTTGTGATATTAATGACTATATTTTACCTTTCATAGCGTGACGATAGCTGGGGTGGTGTTGAGGGTGTGGTGTGTACAGGGTGTGGTGGATAGAGGATGTGGTGTGAGGGGTACATGGTATGGTATGAAAGGTACAGGGTGTGGTATGAAAGGTACAGGGTGTGGTATGAAAGGTACAGGGTGTGGTATGAAAGGTACAGGGTGTGGTATGAAAGGTACAGGGTGTGGTATGAAAGATACAGAGTGTGGTGGGAGGGGTACAGAATGTGTTAAGAAAGGCACTGGTGTAATGTGAGGGGAGAACTATGCGTTGTGAGGCCCTCAGTACATCCCCTCACTCCTCACACACAAAAACACTCCCTCGCGTGTGTGTCGGGGGGAGAATAGCAAGCTTCTCGTGTAGTTTTTCAACCATCTTGCCCATTGTCGGAGTTTATGGTCAGACTAAGTGGCACCTGACACCAACACACAGTTTTCATTAGGGTGGTGTAAGGCTGAAAATTATCTTGTCCTTAAATGATAATAGTTCTAAGAAATTTCCTGTTGTTTTTTTGTTTTTACGCTAAATATATATTATTTTTTTCTGAGGGCTTGGTATACTTTTTTTCTTTTCACAAGGGCCCTCCACCCCCCGCCACCCCCCTCGGAGATATAAGACAATAGTTAAGATAATAGTATGTTAGTAATAGTAAGAGAATAGTCCGGTAGTAAGAGTAATGGATCGCCTGAAGATTAGGGCCCCAGCTTACCAGGTGATAAAGCACCTTAGCGCTACCTTTGAGAGTTAGGTCAGGTGCTGCTAAGCTTGGCTAGCAATATGTAAGGTTAGGTGAGCGTTAGGGTGTATAATCAAGTGCCAAAAAACAACAAGGGTGCCTAATCTTCACGTCATCAGTAGTAAGGTATTTCGTTGAGTGTAATAGTCAAACCAGTAATATAATAGTAATAGTAAAGTGTGTTGTTGTTGTTAATGGCGCCATTAACTGGGTACAAACTGCGCCGCGGGTTTGAGCGCAGTTTAAACTATCTATTAATGCCTCCACCTTCCGCGTGCCTCATTGACGACGTGAAGAACGGCGTCTGTCAGCCTTACCACCACCTCTAATGGCTCACCCCCCTCCTTGATGGCTCACCCCCCTCCTTGATGGCTCAGACACCCTCCTTGATAGCTCAGACCACTTCCTTGATGGCTCACCCCATTTAATGGCTCAGACCCTCATCTTTGGTGGCTCACTTCCTTGATAGCTCACCATTCCCCTTAATGGCTCACCCCATTTAATGGCTCAGACCCTCATCTTTGGTGGCTCACTTCCTTGATAGCTCACCATTCCCCTTAACGGTCGTCTCTTTTTGATAACTCACCCTATTTTTTAATGACTCTCGACCCAACCTCTTGATTCTTGACCTTAAATAGCTCACAAATAACTGAGACCATTACCAATTTCATAACTTATAATCACCACCTAAATGATTCACGAACTGATCACCTTAATGACTCACCTACACCTAAACGATTCATAAGTTTATCATTACATTCAAAGTTATTCACAAATTCACTATATTCACCTTAATTGCTCACCAATACCTTCTAAATGACTCCTAGACTCAACACCATAATGACTCATCACCAGAAAATCGTCACCTGAATAACTCAAAGATTTACTTCTTTACAACATTTCTTCCCCCCATCCCACACCTCTCCCTCCCCTTCCTTCCCCTCCTACACCCCTCCCTCCCTTACTACACCTCTCCCTTCCCTCGCCTCCAATACCTCTCCTCCTCTCCCTTCATCTCTCCCTCCCCTACCCTTATCTCCCTATATTCTCCCTCCCTCTGCCGCTTTTCCCTTCTCCATATTGATTCCCCTCTTTCTCCCCCTGCCGCTCTCTCCCCTCTCTCCCTCCCTCCTTTTCTCCCTCTCGCTCTTCTCTTTCCCTGTTCCTTCTTCCTTTTCCCTCTTCCTCTGCCTACTCTCCCCTCTCTCTCTTCCCACTCCTCTCTCTTCCCTCTCCCCTCTCTCTTCTCTCCCTCTCTCTCCCTCTCTCTCTTCCCTCTCCTCTCTCTCTCTCCCTCTCTCCCTCTCTCTCTCTTCCCCTCCTGCCTCTCTCTCTTCCTCCCCTCTCTCTCTTCCCTCTCCCCTCTCTCTCTTCCCTCTCCCCTCTCTCTCCCCTCTCCCCTCTCTCTTCCTCTCTCCCCTCTCTCTTCCTCTCCCTCTCTCTTCCCTCTCCCTCTCTCTCTTCCTCTCCCCTCTCTCTCTTCCCACTCTCCCCCTCTCTCTTCCCTCTCACCTCTCTCTTCCCTCTCCCTCTCTCTCTTCCCTCTCCCCTCTCTCTCTTCCCCTCTCCCCTCTCTCTCTTCCCACTCTCCCCTCTCTCTCTTCCCTCTCCCTCTCTCTCTTCCTCTCCCTCTCTCTTCCTCTCCCTCTCTCTCTCTTCCCCTCTCCCCTCTCTCTCTTCCCTCCCCTCTCTCTCTCCCTCTCTCTCTTCCCACTCTCCCCTCTCTCTTCCCTCTCCCCCTCTCTCTTCCCCTCTCCCCTCTCTCTCTTCCACTCTCCCCTCTCTCTCTTCCCTCTCCCCTCTTCCTCTCACCTCTCTCTTTCTTCCCTCCCTCTCTCTCTTCCCACTCTCACCTCTCCCCCTGTGGCCACGGTCAGATAGGTGTTAGGTGTTGCAGTCGATTGATAACAGGCGATATATTTCTCCCTTCACGAGAATCAAGGATGGGCAGAGGTGGTCGCTAATTGGTACTGGAACAAACAATAAACAAACAACAAATACCGACAAGTAAACAAACGAAAACAAACAATACAAAAATGAATGAACCAATAAATACAAACAAGTAAAACAAACTACAAAAACACAAACACAAGCAAAAAAAAAAAAAAAACCAATTAAAAACCAATTATATTTTCCCGGTATTGTTGACACGAAACTATTTTTATTTTCATTGTCTCCTATTATGTGTGTATTTAGTTGTTCGTTTGTTTGTTTGTTTATATCAGGCGTTAAAGTGTACAAAAAAAAGTTTATTGCGGCACAAACAAGAGGAGTAAATTCTGTTTTTGTTATTGTTTTTGTTATTTCTTGGACAAGCTACAACACCTAATGCTTCAGAAAATCGTGGAGGCTGTGTGGTTTATGAGTGAGTAATTCTAACTTATTACATTGACGTTAACTCTTACCCGTGTCTTCAGCTGTAGGGAGCAGAAATGATCTACAAAGTTGCACACATATCGAGCAGTGGTCCTCCCCACCCCGCTATATGGCAGCGAGACATTGGTCACATACAGGAGGCACCTCAAGGCACTCGAAAACTTTCACCAACGTAGTCTATTTTCCATCATCCGAGTTCGTTGGGAAGACAAGAGAACAAATGCTAGTATTCTCGCTGACACCAACTGTAGGAGCATCGAGGCTACCATTATCCATGAACAACTACGTTCGACTGGCCATGTTACCCTCATGGACGACAATAGACTGCCAAAGCAGCTACTTTACATACAGTCACCTAACGAATAGTAAACGTAACGTTGGCGGGCAACTGAAAAGGTATAAGGATATTCTTAAGACAAATCTGAAAAAGTGCCATAACGACCCCATCACCTGGGAGACGATCACTCCACACCGTAACGCTTGGAGGAGCACCACACAAGAAGGTACCATTACCTTCGAGTTAGTCCAACTTCAAACCGAGGTAACCAAGCGCCAACGCCGGAAAGGCGCTGCCACCGCCCCTCCCTCATTAGATGTAGCCCTCCACATGTGCAACATCTTTGAACGACCCTGCCGGTCCCGTATCGGCTTCTTTAGTCACCTCAAAACTCACCAACGAAGGTGACATCCTTAATAACTCATATCATTGTATCATAGCTGGATGATCGTCATACTCGATTCCGAGTGACAGCAAAGTAGAAGTAGTATACGATATAAGATATGTTTTTATACCTTGTCCGCGTATGGACGTTACCTTGTATATTTATGGACTGTATAAGTTGTATGATAATCTTATACACTCATACATAATGTGTTCTTGTACCATATATTATAATCTTATACGAAATACTAACTTCAGGTTGTAGGAAAAACTCACAAATGGAATTTATTTATTTTTTTTTTTTTTAAACAGGAATTTCGTCGTGTGCATCAGTGGACAATTGAAAAAGAATTACCATGAAGAGCTTGTCCTCATTTCTCTGTATATTTGTGTTCCCAGTTGGAGGAGAGAACCGGTTAAAAAGTGTCCATTGTATTTAAGGAACATTATATAAATCCCTTGGAATGAATTGCATTTTAAAAGGTTTGTATTATCTCTGTTGTACTTGACCGAGAGAGAGAGAGAGAGAGAGAGAGAGAGAGAGAGAGAGAGAGACGCTTTAATGGGCAGGAGCCGGAGTGTCTCACGGTCTCAGGGTACGACCTCCTCCTCCTCCTCCTACAAGATCCTTTTAAGGAATTGGAGACGCCTTACCTGTAGTCGAGATATACCTGATACCTGGCTTCCTACCTGACAAAGACTGTAGTGTGTTATTTTTGTCCCGTGGAGTCTGTCAGTCAGCCTGGTCACTAGTGTGAGTTATCCTGAAAGGTGGGGGTCTTAGGTCAGTCAGTCTTAACCTCTGTATGACCCTGGGTGCCCTAAGACCACTGTGGAGTCTTGGATGGGGAGAGAACCTTGGTAGGGGAGAGGACCTTGGTGGGGGAGAGGACCTTAGTAGGGGAGAGGACCTTGGTGGGGGAGAGGACCTGGTGGGGGAGAGAGAACCTAGTAGGGGAGAGGACCTTAGTAGGGAGAGGACCTGGTAGGGGGAGAGGACCTAGTAGGGGAGAGGACCTAGGGGAGGACCTGGTGGGGAGAGAACTAAGGGAGAGAACCTGGTGGGGGAGAGAACCTAGATGAAGAACAACTGGTGAAGAACAGATAGTGAACACGGTGGAACTCAATTCTATTTACGTAAAGAACATGTTGACTTCACCGTGTGTGTGTGTGTGTGTGTGTGTGTGTGTGTGTGTGTGTGTGTGTGTGTGTGTGTGGTAATGACTCTGGGTATTCTCACACATTGAATAACAGAGCATATATTGTGTGTGTGTGTGTGTGTGTGTGTGTGTGTGTGTGTGTGTGTGTGTGTGTGTGTGTGTTCACAAATTTTACCAAACAAAAGCTGTAAATCTCTCACTTTAGACACAAGAAATATACAGGTATTGACTCTTATGTGTGAAAATACTGTATCAGGTCGCCCAGTGTTTGAGAGTAAATTGAACAAGCCGTTATTTTCTCAATATATACACACCGGATATACACTATTTAGATATATACTCTGAGGGAAGACTACTTGTGTAGAGTATGTTGATGTAGTTCTGCCTCCCTAACGTAGAAACCAAAACTCTTGAATATTTTTTTTTCCTTTACTTATAAATGAAGAGAAAAAACTCGGGGTGAGGTTTCTGCCCGGATGGAGGCGTGTTAAAAGTTTGAAAGGTTGATTCCTTCCCTCCTTGCCCCTCCTCCTGCCCCCTCCCCTGCCCCCCTCCCTCTTTGCCCCTTCCTTGCCCTCCCTGGCCCTCCTTGGCCCCCTCCTGCCCTCCTTGCCCTCTCCCTCCCTACCCTCCTCCCAATCCTCCTCCAGGTCAAGTCACGAGTTTAATTTATGTTTTAGTTTCATGTCGACAAACTGATATCGTGATGGGGGGTGTAGGAGGGGGGGGCAGGGAGGGAGGGGAGCTGGGAGCAGGGCGGGGAGCGAGGGGGGCAGGCAGGGAGGAGGGGGGAGCAGGCAGGAGGAGGGGAGCAGGGGCAGGAGGAGGGGGGAGCCAGCAGGGGCAGAGGGGAGATGGGGCATGGAGGGGCGGGAGGAGATGGGCAGGGAGGGACGGAGAGATGGGGCAGGAGGACGGAGGAACAGACGAGGCGTGACGGATTTGTATTTTATATCAAAGAATAAATATTGAGTGAGTTCCATAACACTTGACGTCTCTTGATCTCTTCCTCCACTGCACTGAGACTGTTGGCAGTGTCCGGGTGTTGGCTCAGGCTAACGAGGGTGGTGGAGCTTAGTGATGGCTATAACGAGGGTGGTGGCAGCTTAGTGATGGCTATAACGAGGGTGGTGGCAGCTTAGTGATGGCTTAACGAGGGTGGTGGCAGCTTAGTGATGCTATAACGAGGGTGGTGAGCTTAGTGATGGCTATAACGAGGGTGGTGGCAGCTTAGTGATGGCTATAACGAGGGTGGTGGCAGCTTAGTGATGGCTATAACGAGGGTGGCAGCTTAGTGATGCTATAACGAGGGTGTTGGCAGCTTAGCTGTTACTAAGACAAAAAGGGAAAAGAGTTTTTACTTTTCGATAAAAATCAGAGCTCACCTGTAGTTGTTGTGATATTTTGTGTATATTATGGTCGACAGAGGCGTTAGATCACCTGAAGATTAACCTCCCTCCCACAGGCTTATTTCACTTTATGATTAAACACTTCAATATTACCTGGGAGAGTTAGGTTTGATTAGGTTAGATTTAGTTAAGGTAACGCTAGGTTAGGTTAGGTTTATCAAAGGCGTATTTATAAAAGCACTCCTATACGGCACAAATCCTACAACGCAAAGTTACCTGGGATCTTCTGAAAATTAACCACTAGAACATACTTTACCTTAAGATTAACCATCCTAAGGCTAACCTAACCTAACCTAACCTAACCCCCAGGTAGCGTTAGTGGTTGTTAATTCACCGGTGAAGTAAGCTGGGAGGTT
This sequence comes from Homarus americanus, assembly GCF_018991925.1. Taxonomy (NCBI): domain Eukaryota; kingdom Metazoa; phylum Arthropoda; class Malacostraca; order Decapoda; family Nephropidae; genus Homarus; species Homarus americanus. The sequence goes on from NW_024753154.1 coordinate 234,914, forward strand.
CCTTATCAATTGATCCATTTACCTAGTGATTGTAAATTTACGCCAAACTCTTCTAATTCAATTTGATTTCCTAACTGTACTAACAAAAGCGTCTCCAGTTAAGGTAGAGACTGTATAATACTCATGAGATTTCTTGACAGGTAATTGAGGTTTTAATGTAAGGTGTACTTGTATATGAGGGTCTTTGTGAGGCGAATACACTGGGCCTGTGGAACCCGTCAATTTATTCTAATAACTGAAAACTGATAGTGGGACGTAAAATTGATGAGGTGAGGTTGGTGGGCTGTGTGTAGTGGGCGTTCAGGTGTGGGCGTCAGTGGGTCAGGTGTGTGTGTGTGTGTGTGTGTGAGATCCCTATACAGTTTGTGGTGGAATGGGTTTCAGGTGTGAGAGAATGTGTCCTACTCTCCTCCTCCTCTACCACCACCACCTCTTCCTCCTCCCTCCTCCTCTACCTCCACTACCTCCTCCACCACCTCCTCCACCTTCTCCTCTATCATATCCTCCTCCACCTCCACCTGTTCCACCTCCTCATGCGTTGCCGTACACCTAAACCTGGATTATTACAACTTGTACAATGTTCTGGACACTAATTATCATGATACAAATTTATGTACATCATTAAAACTTTCCGGCGTCTGACCCTAATTTATAGACGAAGTGTTTACTGTTTATGTAGGAACTGGCCAAGTGTGTGTGTGTGTGTGTGTGTGTGTGTACAGTGAGGATGGTGGAGTGTGGTGTACAGTGTTGGTGTACAGTATGGATGATGTGTGAATTATATAGTGTTGATGGACCTTGGGGAGTGATGTACAGGGTCTGAGTAAAAGGTTTGTGTGATGTTTGTAGACCGTTGTTCCATTAGACAGTGAGAAATGTCATCAACTTTATTACCAGTGGATAATACGCCTCATATTGCACACTGTTCATGTACCAGGTGGATTGATGTAAACTGTTCGTGTACTAAGTGGATTGTTGTACACGGATTCAGTAGTTTATTTTGTACACGGTGTTTCATCCGGGAGCCATAAATCTCAACGTAAAGGAGATGTCATTACAGTATGTAGCTACAGTGTACACGGTGTACATATTGTACGTCATGTACTTGATCACCTGAAGATTAACCACCTTAATGCTACCTGGAGTTAGGTTAATCAACTTAGTGTTCCGTTAAGTTAGGGTCAGGTCAGGTCAGGTCAGGTTAGGTTAGTACTAGGGTATTTAATATTCTTAAATAATAGGATGGGGGTATATTCTTCAGGTGATCCACTTAAACCCGGCCAGAAGCCCTGGTAATTATCTGTCGGTCGAAGCACTAATACTTTGAAGGTAACATCAGTAGTATAAATTATTCCCCTTAATAACTCTGAATGGTACATAAACAGAACAGACTTGTACAGAGGGGAACATAACACGGAGATAAAGAGAGGCTAAACATTGTTGGTTTAAGAGGTATATTAACTCCACAGAAGTCTTTACCTGGCTCCTGCACCTGGTCTTATGAACTTTGGTGATATCTTGACGTTCATTATTATTTAAATAATAATCAGAATATAAATTTGCCGGGCTGTAGTGAGGCTCAGATTTAGGTTTATATGCAGAAGGCGCTGTAGGGTAGCGATGGTTCACTTGTGGACGGTGTGCTGTAGGGTGGTGATGGTTCACTTGTGGACGGTGTGCTGTGCGTGTATAAAAGTCCAAACGTCGGCCCGGGGCTGCAGTGTTAAGGAGCCGTGTGTCGGTTATACAGCTTAGACAAGACATAAAGTTCCATTTGGTTTTTTAGTCTGCAGGTTAAATGTTTAATTGTCAGTGCTCCAACGGGGATCGTAAGTTTAAAATTTTATGAGGAGGAGCCAGGTAGGTAGCGGTCCTGGTGACGGGTGGCGTGCAGTGGCTGGCTGGCTCTATGCTGCCAGGGTCATAGCACCGCCTCTATCTAGGCCGGGTCTTTGGCATTACCGGCCAGTAAGTGACGTGTGTTGCCACCCAACCTCCTCGATTATGTAGTGGAGGTTACTGCAACCACACTCTGAGGACGGACAGGTTGAGTGGGAATGGAGACAGAGAATGACCGGATGAAGCACGGAGATAATAAAGATAACTACAGAGATAGAATAAAATAAACGAACATGGAGTTGGGAGTAGAGAAGTTATGGGTTTTTCAACAGGAAATATGTATAGGTAGTGTATCAGACCATTACCCTGGTCACCTGGCAGTACGAGCAAGAACCTTCTGTGAAGTTAACGGCAGGTCAAGGCGTCATATTGACTGTAGGTGAAGAAAAGTGTGACCAGGTGACTGTAAGTGGATTTCAGTCCCTAATGGTGCACAGTCTAATAGTGCACAATCCTAATGGTGCACAGTCCCAATGGTGCCAATCCTAATGGTGCACATTCCCTAATAATGCACAGTCCTAATGGTGTACAGTCATAATGGTGCACAGTCCTAATGGTCGTTTACTTAGAATTAGAAATAGAGGTCTTCATACGCGAACTGAGGCCATGTAAAGTACTTAGTCTAAAGATGTAAACAGAAAAACCAGATACCAGATGAACAATGATGTTATAGAATTCCGACTGTGAAATATTTGGGAGTAATATAAGTAGGAATCAAGTCAACAATGTGTTTGCTCGAAACAAGGCTAATAAAAGTACTTGGGGTTCATAGGTGTGTGTGTGTGTGTGTGTGTGTGTGTGTGTGTGTGTGTGTGTGTGTGTGTGTGTTCTCCTAGGACCTAGACACTTATTAACTCAGAGCTGGACGATTGGCACTGCCAGCGCCTTCTTCACTTCATCTTTGTTGTCACTGTCCTCTCCGTCACTGTCCCTCGCCGTCACTATCCACGCCGTCACTGTCCCTCGCCGTCACTATCCACGCCGTCACTGTCCCTCGCCGTCACTATCCACGCCGTCACTGTCCCTCTCAGTCACCGTGTCCCTCGCCGTCACTATCCACGCCGTCACTGTCCCTCACCGTCACTGTCCCTCGCCGTCACTGTCCCTCTCCGTCACTGTCCCTCGCCGTCACTATCCACGCCGTCACTGTCCCTCTCCGTCACTGTCCCTCGCCGTCACTATCCATAATCCTGTCCCTCCCGTCACTGTCCACGCCGTCACGTCCCTCCGTCACTGTCACTCCCTCACTGTCCCACCCGTCACTGTCCCTCGCCGTCACTGTCCACGCCGTCACTGTCCCTCGCCGTCACTATCCACGCCGTCACTGTCTCGCCGTCACTGTCCACCGTCACTGTCCCTCGCCGTCACTATCACGCCGTCACTGTCCCTCGCCGTCACTGTCACGCCGTCACTGTCCCTCGCCGTCACTATCCACGCCGTCACTGTCCCTCGCCGTCACTGTCCACGCCGTCACTGTCCCTCGCCGTCTGTCCCTCGCCGTCACTGTCCTCGCCGTCACTGTCGCCGTCATCCTGCTCCATCAATCCTGTCCACGCCGTCACTGTCCCTCGCCGTCACTGTCCACGCCGTCACTGTCCTCAACCACTCGCCGTCATCCCTCGCCGTCACTGTCCCTCGCCGTCACTGTCCTCATCCGTCACTGTCCACCAGTCACTGTCCTCGCCGTCACTGTCCCTCCATCACTGTCCCTCGCCGTCACTATCCACGCCGTCACTGTCCCTCTAAGTCACTGTCCCTCGCCGTCACTGTCCACGCCGTCACTGTCCTCGCCGTCACCGTCCCTCGCCGTCACTGTCCTCGCCGTCACTGTCCTCGCGTCACTGTCCTTCGCCGTCACTGTCCACGCCGTCACTGTCCCTCGCCGTCTGTCCGCCCGTCACTGTCCACGCCGTCACTGTCCCTCGCCGTCACCTGTCCCACGCCGTCACTGTCCTTCGTCACTGTCCTCGCCGTCTGTCACCGTCACTCACGCCGTCATTGCCCTGTGTCAGTCTGCAGCGTGGTTAAAAACGTGTCGGGAGATGTTATGATTAATGCCTCAGTGTTGCTCCATCTATCTCGTCACGCCCGACACGCCTCCTCCTGTCACGCCCCATCACCGTTACGCCCCATCACAATCATCCCAATTACGTCGTCATGCCTTACAGCCCGTCAAAGCTCGATCGAACCGTCCTCCTCGTCACACCTTCTCAATTCTGTCACGCCCTGTCTAACCCAAAAACACTTTACCACCCCGTCCACATACCCGTAACATCGAGAGAGAGTCTTTGTTCTAACAACAAATACTGGATCCTCCTCAACCCTCCTCACCGTCACGGTAATTAGTCTCAAAGTAGGACTAAAGATATAAATAAGTGTGAGTATTTAACGTTTGAATAATTAAACTAAAGTAAATTGATGTCTTTAAGTTTGGTCCGTCTTAAGTAACACAGGTATAAAGTAAGAAGGTAATATTATATATTTCTTAACAATAAAATCAATATAAGGTATAGCTATATTTTAATTTACTTATACCGAGTACTGTACGCCTTTCCCTTGACGTTTGGGACTAAGAGAGAGAATACGTCTACCTGATATGTTAGTAACTTAGAGATAGAAGTGTTGAGATGGAGACAGGAGGCAGGAAAGAGCAGAGAAGGAGGAAACATCACCTATGGTATAAAACAGGTATGACTGATTAGTGGCTGGGGATTTTTGCAGTTGTCAGTCGTTGAGTTGGTTTGTTGACAATTATTAGAGGAGGAAATTTTGAGGAAAAATAGAAGAAATTATAACGAGTGGAGGAATAATGGAAGGGGGAGGTAGTCAGAAAGAAAGATAAAATAGAAAGGGAAGACAAGAGAGGAAGGAAGGAAGGGAATCGATAAAAGGAGGTTTAGGGCAGGAAGAAACAGAGATGAGATTGAGGATGAGGAGATCTCAGCTATTAGATGGAAGAGTTAAGATCGACAGAAATGCTGGAATTAAAGTGAGCCTTTGAGGAAGGGTGATTGAAGAGGAGGAGGAGATCTGAAGATGAACAGAAGAGGGGAGGAGGAGAAGAGTGAAGGAATTATTAGAAGAAAGGTGAAATAATTATTGTGGAGGAGGAGG
>NW_024753155.1:0-16779 GCF_018991925.1 Homarus americanus
ATCAGGGGACTTTGTTTATTTTCGATCAGGGGACTTTGTTATACTCGATCAGGGGACTTTGTTACACTCGATTAGGGCAGTCTGTTATATCGAGCAGGGGACTCTGTTATACTCGATCAGGGGACTTTGTTATACTCGATCAGGGACCTTTGTTATACTCGATCAGGGGACTTTGTTATATTCGATGAGGGGACTTTGTTATACTCGATCATGGGACATTGTTATACTCGATCAGGGGCCTTTGGTATACTCGATCAGGGGCCTTTGTTTTACTCGATCAGGGAACTTTGTTATACTCGATCAAGGGAATTTGTTATATTCGATGAGGGGACTTTGTTATACTCGATCATGGGGCATTGTTACACTCGATGAGGGGCCTTTGTTATACTCGATGATGGGACTTTGTTCTACTGGATCAGGGGACTTTGTTATACTCGATCAGGGGACTTTGTTTTATTCGATGAGGGGACTTTGTTATACTCGATGAGGGGCCTTTGTTATACTCGATGAGGGGAATTTGTTCTACTCGATCAAGGGACTTTGTTATACTCGATCAGGGGACTTTGTTATATTCGATGAGGGGACTTTGTTATACTCGATCAGGGGCCTTTTATATAGTCGATTAGGGAACTTTGTTATACTCGATGAGGACCCTTTGTTATATTCGATGAGGTGGCTTTGTTATTGTCGATCAGGCGAATTTGTTATACTCGATCAGGGGACTTTGTTATAATCGATCAGGGGACTTTGTTATACTCGACCAGGGGACTTTTTTATACTCGATCAGGGGCCTTTGATAAACTCGATCAGGGGCCTTTGTTATACTCAACCAGGGGACTTTGTTAAACTCGATCAGAGGCCTTTGTTATACTCTATCAGGGGACTTTGTTATATTCGATGAGAGGACTTTGTTATACTCGAAAAGGGGCCTTTGTTATAGTCGATCAGGGAACTTTGTTATACTCGATCAGGGGACTTTGTTATATTCGATGAGGGGACTTTGTTATACTCGATCATGGGACTTTGTTACACTCGATGAGGGGTCTTTGTTATACTCGATGAGGGGACTTTGCTCTACTCGATTAGGGGATTTTGTTATACTCGATCAGGGGACTTTGTTATATTCGATGAGGGGACTTTGTTATACTCGATCATGGGACTTTGTTATACTTGATCAGGGGCCTTTGTTATACTCAATCAGGGGCCTTTGTTATACTGGACCAGGGGTCTTTGTTATACTCGATCAGGGGCCTTTGTTATACTTGATCAGGGGCCCTTGTTATACTCGTTCAGGCGCCTTTGTTATATTCGATCAGAGGCCTTTGTTATATAGTGTAGGACTTTGTTATCCTCTATGAGGGCCTTTGTTATACTCGATGAGGGACTTTGTACTGCTCGATCAAGGGACTTTGTTATACTCGATCAGGGGACTTTTGTTATATATTCGATGAGGACTTTGTTATACTCCCGATCAAGGCGTGTAGTCGATCAAGGAACTTTGGTATACTCGATTAGGGGACTTTGTTACTATTCGATGAGGAACTTTGTTATATGATCAGGGACTTTGTTATATTCGTGAGACTTTTATTTATGCTCCGATCATGGAGGACATTTGCACTCAGTCAGGGGCCTTTAGTATATAGATGGGGGACATTGCCATGATGGGGACATGATAAGGACGTTTATAGCAGGTGGGACTTTGTTATATACTCGATCAGGGGGCCTTTTGTTTGCCCTCCGATCAGGGGCCTTTGTTATATACTGGACGAGGGTCTTTGTTATACTCGATCAGGGGCATTTGTTATACTTGATCAGGGGCCTTTGTTATACTCGTTCAGGCGCCTTTGTTATATTCGATCAGAGGCCTTTGTTATACTCGATCATGGGACTTTGTTATCCTCTATGAGGGGCCTTTGTTATACTCGATGAGGGGACTTTGTTCTACTCGATCAAGGGACTTTGTTATACTCGATCAGGGGACTTTGTTATATTCGATGAGGGGACTTTGTTATACTCGATCAGGGGCATTTGTTATAGTCGATCAGGGAACTTTGTTATACTCGATTAGGGGACTTTGTTATATTCGATGAGGGGACTTTGTTATACTCGATCAGGGGCATTTGTTATAGTCGATCAGGGAACTTTGTTATACTCGATTAGGGGACTTTGCTCTACTCGATTAGGGGACTTTGTTTTACTCGATCAGGGGACTTTGTTATATTCGATGAGGGGACTTTGTTATACTCGATCATGGAACTTTGTTATATACTCGATCAGGGCCTTTGTTATATACTCGATCAGGGGCCTTTGTTATATCGACCAGGGGTCTTTGTTATACTCGATCAGGGGCCTTTGTTATACTTGATCCAGGAGCTTTTGTTATACTCGTTCAGGCGCTTTGTTATATTCTAGATAGGGCTTTTGTTATACTCGACGAGGACTTTGTTATACTGATCAGGGCTTTTTGTTAAACTCCCGGTCAGGGGCCTTTGTTATACCAATCAGGGACTTTGTTATACTCGATCAGGGGCCTTTGTTATACTCGATCAGGGGACTTTGTTATATTCGATGAGGGGACTTTGTTACACTCGATCATGGGACTTTGTTACACTCGATCAGGGGATTTTGTTATATTCGATGAGGGGACTTTGTTATACTCGATCAGGGGACTTTGTTACACTTGATTAGGGCAGTCTGTTATACTCGAGCAGGGGACTCTGTTATACTCGATCAGGGGACTTTGTTATACTCGATCAGGGGCCTTTGTTATACTCGATCAGGGGACTTTGTTGTACTCGAAAAGTGGCCTTTGTTATACTCTTTTAGAGGCCTTTGTTATACTCGAACAGGGGCCTTTGTTAAACTCGATCAAAGGCTTTTGTTATTCTCGATTAGAGGACTTTGTTAAACTCGATGAGGAGACTTTGTTATACTCGATGAGGGGCCTTTGTGCGATGAGGGGATTCTGGTATACTCGATCATGGGACTTGGTATACTCGATGGGGGCTTTATTTATACTCGTGAGGGACTTTGTTATACTCGATCAGGGGACATTGTTATACTCGATCAGGGGAATTTGTTATATTCGATGAGGGGACTTTGTTATACTCGATCATGGGACTTTGTTATACTCGATCAGGGGCATTTGTTATACTCGATCAGGGGACTTTGTTTTCCTCGACCAGCGGAGTTTGTTATACTCGATCAGGGGACTTTGTTATACTCGATCAGGGGACTTTGTTATACTCAGTGAGGGGACTTTGTTATACTCGATCAGGGGACTTTGTTAACCTCGATCAGAGGCCTTTGTTATACTCGATCAGGGGACTTTGTTATACTCGATCAGGGAACTTTGAAATACTTGATCAGGGCCCTTTGTTATACTCGTTCAGGCGCCTTTGTTATATTCGATCAGGGACCTTCGTTCTACTCGATCAGGGGACTTTGTTATACTCGATCAGGGTGACTTTGTTATATTCGATGAGGGGACTTTGTTATACTCGATCATGGAACTTTGTTATACTCGATCAGGGGCCTTTGTTATACTCGATCAGGGGCCTTTGTTATACTCGATCAGGGAACTTTGTTATACTCGATCAGGCGACTTTGTTATATTCGATGAGGGGACTTTGTTATACTCGATCATGGGACTTTGTTACACTCGATGAGGGGCCTTTGTTATACTCGATGATGGGACTTTGTTCTACTCGATCAGGGGACTTTGTTATACTCGATCAGGGGACTTTGTTATACTCGATCAGGGGACTTTCTTATACTCGTTCGGGGGATTTTGTTATACTCGATCAGGGGACTTTGTTATACTCGATGAGGGGGCTTTGTTATACTCGATCAGGCGAATTTGTTATACTTGATCAGGGGCCTTTGTTAAACTCGATCAGGGGCCTTTGTTATACTCAACCAGGGTACTTTGTTATACTCGATCAGAGGCCTTTGTTATACTCGATCAGGGGACTTTGTTATACTCGATCAGGGGACTTTGTTACACTAGATTAGGGCAGTCTGTTATACTCGAGCAGGGGACTCTGTTATACTCGATCAGGGGACTTTGTTTTACTCGATCAGGGACCTTTGTTATACTCGATCAGGGGACTTTGTTGTACTCGAAAAGTGGCCTTTGTTACACTCGATTAGGGCAGTCTGTTATATTCGAGCAGGGGACTCTGTTATACTCGATCAGGGGACTTTGTTATACTCGATCAGGGGCCTTTGTTATACTCGATCAGGGGACTTTGTTGTACTCGAAAAGTGGCCTTTGTTATACTCTTTTAGAGGCCTTTGTTATACTCGAACAGGGGCCTTTGTTAAACTCGATCAAAGGCTTTTGTTATTCTCGATGAGAGGACTTTGTTAAACTCGATGAGGAGACTTTGTTATACTCGATGAGGGGCCTTTGTTATACTCGATGAGGGGATTCTGTTATACTCGATCATGGGACTTTGTTATACTCGATGAGGGGCCTTTGTTATACTCGATGAGGGGACTTTGTTCTACTCGATCAGGGGACATTCTTATACTCATTCTAGGGGACTTTCATTATATTCGATGAGGACTTTGTTATACTCGATCATGGGACTTTGTTATACTGATCTGGGCATTGTTATACTTTCGATCAGAGGACTTTGTTTTCTCGACCAGCGAGGTTGTTATACTCGATCAGGGGACCTTGTTATACTCGATCAGGGGACTTTGTTATACTTTCGGTGAGGGACTTTGTTATACTCGATCAGGGGACTGTTAACCTTGATCAGGGGACTTTGTTAACCTCGATCAGAGGCCTTTGTTATACTCGTTCAGGGGACTTTGTTATACTCGATCATGGGACTTTGTTATACTCGATGAGGGGCCTTTTTTATACTCGATGAGGGGACTTTGTTCTACTCGATCAGGGGACTTTGTTATACTCGATCAGGGTGACTTTGTTATATTCGATGAGGGGACTTTGTTATACTCGATCATGGAACTTTGTTATACTCGATCAGGGGCCTTTGTTATACTCGATCAGGGGCCTTTGTTATACTCGATCAGGGAACTTTGTTATACTCGATCAGGCGACTTTGTTATATTCGATGAGGGGACTTTATTATACTCGATCATGGGACTTTGTTACACTCGATGAGGGGCTTTTGTTATACTCGATGAGGGGACTTTGTTCTACTCGATCAGGGGACTTTGTTATACTCGATCAGGGGACTTTGTTATATTAGATGAGGGGACTTTGTTTTACTCGATCATGGGACATTGTTATACTAGATCATGGGCCTTTCTTATACTCGATCAGGGGACTTTGTTATACTCGATCAGAGGACTTTGTTATACTCGATCAGGGGACTTTCTTATACTCGTTCGGGGGATTTTGTTATACTCGATCAGGGGCCTTTGTTAAACTCGATCAGGGGCCTTTGTTATACTCAACCAGGGTACTTTGTTATACTTGATCAGAGGCCTTTGTTATACTCGATCAGGGGACTTTGTTATACTCGATCAGGGGACTTTGTTACACTAGATTAGGGCAGTCTGTTATACTCGAGCAGGGGACTCTGTTATACTCGATCAGGGGACTTTGTTATACTCGATCAGGGACCTTTGTTATACTCGATCAGGGGACTTTGTTGTACTCTAAAAGTGGCCTTTGTTACACTCGATTAAGGCAGTCTGTTATACTCGAGCAGGGGACTCTGTTATACTCGATCAGGGGACTTTGTTATACTCGATCAGGGGCCTTTGTTATACTCGATCAGGGAACATTGTTGTACTCGAAAAGTGGCCTTTGTTATACTCTTTTAGAGGCCTTTGTTATACTCGAACAGGGGCCTTTGTTAAACTCGATCAAAGGCCTTTGTTATTCTTGATTAGAGGACTTTGTTAAACTCGATCAGGAGACTTTGTTATAATCGATCAGGGGATTTTGTTATACTCGATCAGTGGCCTTTGTTATACTCGATCAGGGGCCTTTGTTATACTCGATCAGGGGCCTTTGTTATACTCGATCAGGGGACTTTGTTATACTTGATCAATGGGCTTTGTTATACTCGATCAGGGGACTTTGTTATTCTCGATCAGGGGGACTTTGTTATACTCGATCAGGGGACTTTGTTGTACTCGATCAGGGAACTTTGTTATACTCGATCAGGGGCCTTTGTTATACTCGTTCAGGCACCTTTGTTATATTCGATCAGGGGCCTTTGATATACTCGACCAGGGGACTTTGTTATACTCGATGAGGGGCCTTTGTTATACTCGATCAGGGGCCTTTGTTATACTCGATCAGGGGACATTGTTATACTCGATCGAAGCTTTCTTCTTCCTCAGTCGAGACTTTGTTATATTCGATGGGGGACTTGTTGCTGCTCGATCATGGGACTTTTATTTATACTCGATGAGGGGCCTTTGTTATACTCGATGAGGGGATTCTGTTATACTCAATCATGGGACTTTGTTATACTCGATGAGGGGCCTTTGTTATACGCGATGAGGGGACTTTGTTCTACTCGATCAGGGGACTTTGCTATACTCGATCAGGGGACCTTGTTATATTCGATGAGGGGACTTTGTTATAGTCGATCATGGGACTTTGTTATACTCGATCAGGGGCCTTTGTTATACTCGATCAGGGGACTTTGTTATCCTCGATCAGGGGACTTTGTTATACTCGGTGAGGGGACTTTGTTATACTCGATCAGGGGACTTTGTTATACGCGATCAGGGAACTTTGAAATACTCGATCAGGGGCCTTTGTTATACTCGTTCAGGCGCCTTTGTTATATTCGATCATGGGACTTTGTTATATTCGATGAGGGGCCTTTGTTATACTCGATGAGAGGACTTTGTTCTACTCGATCAAAGGACTTTGTTATACTCGATCAGGGGACTTTGTTATAATCGATGAGGGGAAATGTTATACTTGATCAGGGGCCTTTGTTATAGTCGATCAGGGAACTTTGTTATACTCGATCAGGACCCTTTGTTATATTCGATGAGGGGCCTTTGTTATACTCGTTCAGGCACCTTTGTTATATTCGATCAGGGGCCTTTGTTATACTCGACCAGGGGACTTTGTTATATGATCAAGGAGACTTTGTTAAACTTGGTCAGGGACGCTGTTATATAATCAGGGGACTTTGTTATTTTTCGATCCGAGGGACTTTGTTATACTCAATCAAGGACTTTGTTATATTCGATAAAGGGGACTGTTGCCTCGATCATGGGACTTGTTATACTCGATCGAAGGCTTTAGTATATCAATCAGGGCCTTTGTTTTACTCGATCCAAGGAACTTTGTTATACTCGATCAAGCGGGTTGTTGCCTCGATCAGGGACTTTGTTATACTCGATCAGGGGACTTTGTTATACTCGACCAGGGGACTTTTTTATACTCGATCAGGTCCCTTTGTTAAACTCGATCAGGGGCCTTTGTTATACTCAACCAGGGGACTTTGTTAAACTCGATCACAGGCCTTTTTTATACTCGATCAGGGGACTTTGTTATATTCGATGAGAGGACTTTGTTATACTCGATCAGGGGCCTTTGTTATTGTCGATCAGGGAACTTTGTTATACTCGATCAGGGGACTTTGTTATATTCGATGAGGGGACTTTGTTATACTCGATCATGGGACTTTGTTACACTCGATGAGGGGTCTTTGTTATACTCGAAGAGGGGACTTAGCTCTACTCGATTAGGGGACTTTGTTATACTCGATCAGGGGACTTTGTTATACTCGATCAGGGCAATTTGTTATACTTGATCAGGGGCCTTTGTTATATTCGATCAGGGGCCTTTGTTATACTCGACCAGGGGACTTTGTTATACTCGATCAGGGGCTTTTGTTAAACTCGGTCAGGGGCCTTTGTTATACTCAATCAGGGACTTTGTTTACCAGTCAGGGGACTTTGTTATACTCGATCAGGGGACTTGTTATATTCGATAGGGGACTTTGTTATACTCGATCATGGGACTTTGTTACACTCGATGAGGGGCCTTTGTTATACTCGATGAGGGGACTTTGCTCTACTCGATTAGGGGACTTTGCTCTACTCGATTAGGGGACTTTGTTATACTCGATCAGGGGACTTTGTTATATTCGATGAGGGGACTGTGTTATACTCGATCATGGGACTTTGTTATACTCGATCAGGGGCCTTTGTTATACTCGATCAGGGGCCTTTGTTATACTCGATCAGGGGCTTTTGTTATACTCGACCAGGGGTCTTTGTTATACTCGATCACGGGCCTTTGTTATACTTGATCAGGGGGCTTTGTTATACTCGATTAGGGGACTTTGTTATTCTCGATCAGGGGGACTTTGTTATATTCGATCCAGGGGCTTTGTTATACTCGATCAGGGAACTTTGTTATACTCGATCAGGGGCCTTTGTTATACTCGTTCAGGCGCCTTTGTTATATTCGATCAGGGGCCTTTGTTATACTCGACCAGGGGACTTTGTTATACTCGATCAGGGGCCTTTGTTATACTCGATCAGGGGCCTTTGTTATACTCAATCAGGGAACTTTGTTATACTCGATCAGGGGACTTTGTTATACTCAATCAAGGACTTGTTATATTCGATGAGGGACTTTGTTATATACTCGATCATGGGACTTTATTATACTCAATGGGGGCCTTTGTTATACTCGATCAGGAGGCCTTTGTTTTATCGATCAGGGAACATTGTACTCGATCAGGGGACTTTGTTATACTCGATCAGGACTTTGTTATATTCGATGAGGGGACTTTGTTATATTCGATCAGGGGATTTTGTTATATTCGATGAGGGGACTTTGTTATACTCGATCATGGGAATTTGTTATACTCGATCAGGGTCCTTTGTTATACTCGATCAGTGGCCTTTGTTATACTCGATCAGGGAACTTTGTTTTACTCGACCAGGGGACTTTTTTATACTCGATCAGGGGACTTTGTTATATTCGATGAGGGGGCTTTGTTATACTCGATCAGGCGAACTAGTTTTACTCGATTAGGGGACTTTGTTATACTCGATCAGGTGACTTTGTTATACTCGATCAAGGGACTTTGTTACACTCGATTAGGGCAGTCTGTTATACTCGACCAGGGGACTCTGTTATACTCGATCAGGGGACATTGTCATACTCGATCAGGTGCCTTTATTATACTCGATCAGGGGACTTTGTTGTACTCGATCAGGGGACTTTGTTATATTCGATAAGGGGACTTTGTTATATTGGATCATGGGACTTTGTTATACTCGATGAGTGGCCTTTGTTATACTCGATGAGGGGATTCTGTTATCCTCGATCAGCGGACTCTGTAATACTCGATCAGGGGACTTTGTTATACTCGAAAAGTGGCCTTTGTTATACTCTTTTAGATGCCTTTGTTATACTCGAACAGGGGCCTTTGTTAAACTCGATCAAAGGCCTTTGTTATACTCGTTCAGGCGCCTTTGTTATATTCGATTAGGGGCCTTTGTTATACTCGACCAGGGGACTTTGTTATACTCGATCATGGGACTTTGTTATACTCGATCAGGGGCCTATGTTATACTCGATCAGGGGCATTTGTTATACTCGATCAGGGAACTTTGTTATACTCGATCAGGGGACTTTGTTATATTCGATGAGGGGACTTTGTTATACTCGATCATGGGACTTTGTTACACTCGATGAGGGGCCTTTGTTATACTCGATGAAGGGACTTTGCTCTACTCGATTAGGGGACTTTGTTATACTGATCAGGGCCTTTTGTTATACCGATCAGGAACTTTGTTATACTCGGGATCAGGGACTTTTGTTATATTCGATGAGGACTTTGTTATACCCGATCATGGGACCCTTTGTTACACTCTCGATGAGGGGCCTTTTGTTGTACCTGATCATGGACTTTTGTTATACTCGGATCAGGGGACTTTGTCTCAGACGATCAGGGCCTTTGTTATACTCGACCTGGGGACTTTGTTATATTCGATCAGGGGATATGTTATACTTGATCAGGGGACTTTGTTATACACGATCAGGGGTCTTTGTTATACTCGTCCACGGGGCTTTGTTATACTCGATCAGGGGACTTTGTTATACTCGATCAGGGGACTTTGTCTCATTCGATCAGGGCCTTTGTTATACTCGACCTGGGGACTTTGTTATAATCGATCAGGGCCTTTTGTAATACGGATCAGGGGCTTCGTTATACTCGATCAGGGACTTTTGTTATATTCGATCCAGGGCTTTATATACTCGCGATCAGGAACTTTGTTATACTCGATCAGGGGCCTAAAATAAACTCGTTGAGGCGCCTTTGTTATATTCGATCAGGGGCCTTTGTTATACTCGACCAGGGGACTTTGTTATACTCGATCAGGGGCTTTTGTTAAACTCGATCAGGAGTCTTTGTTATACTCAATCAGGGGACTTTGTTATACTCGATCAGGGGACTTTGTTATACTCGATCAGGGGACTTTGCTATATTCGATGAGGGGACTTTGTTATACTCGATCATGGGACTTTGTTATACTCGATCAGGGGCCTTTGTTATACTCGATCAGGGGCCTTCGTTTTACTCAATCAGGGAGCTTTGTTATACTCGATCAGGGGACTTTGTTATATTCGATGAAGGGACTTTATTATACTCGATCATGTGACTTTGTTACACTCGATGAGGGGCCTTTGTTATACTCGATGAGGGGACTTTGTTCTACTCGATCAGGGGACTTTGTTATACTCGATATGGGTCTTTGTTATATTCGATGAGGGGACTTTGTTATACTCGATCATAGGAATTTGTTATACTCGATCAGGGGCCTTGGTTATACTCGATTAGGGGCCTTTGTTATACTCGATCAGGGAACTTTGTTATACTCGATCAGGGGACTTTTTTATACTCGATCAGGGGACTTTCTTATACTCGTTCACGGGATTTTGTTATACTCGATCAGGGGACTTTGTTATATTCGATGAGGGGGCTTTGTTATACTCGATCAGGCGAATTTGTTATACTCGATCAGGGGACTTTGTTATACTCGATCAGGGGACTTTGTTATACTCGATGAGGGCCTTTGTCATACTCGATCAGGTGCCTTTGTTATACTGGATCATGGGACTTTGTTATATTCGATGAGTGGCCTTTGTTATACTCGATGAGGGGACTCTGTTATCCTCGATCAGCGGACTCTGTAATACTCGATCAGGGGACTTTGTTATACTCGAAAAGTGGCCTTTGTTATTCTCGATTAGAGGACTTTGTTAAACTCGATGAGGAGACTTTGTTATACTCGATCAGGGGCCCTTGTTATACTCGATCAGGGGCCTTTGTTATACTCGATCAGGGGACTTTGTTATTCTCGATCAGGGGGAGTTTATTATATTCGATCCAGGGACTTTGTTATACTCGATCAGGGAACTTTGTTATACTCGATCAAGGGCCTTTGTTATACTCGTTCAGGCGCCTTTGTTATATTCGATCAGGGGCCTTTGTTATACTCGACCAGGGGACTTTGATATACTCGACCAGGGGACTTTGTTATACTCGATCAGGGGCTTTTGTTAAACTCGATCAGGGGCCTTTCTTATACTCAATCAGGGGACTTTGTTATTCTCGATCAGGGGACTTTGTTATATTCGATGAGGGACTTTGTTATACTCGGATCATGGACTTTGTTTATACCGGATGAGGGGCCTTTGTTATACCTTGATGAGGGACTCCTGTTATACTCGATCAGGGTGACTTTTGTTATACCGATCAGGGGACTTTGCTATATTCGATGCGGGGACTTTGTTATACTCGATCATGGGACTTTGTTATACTCGATGAGGGGACTTTGTTCTACTCGATCAGGGCCCTTTGTTATACTCGTTCAGGGGACTTTGTTATATTCGTGAGGGGACTTTGTTATACTCGATCATGGGACTTTCTTATACTCGATCAGGGGCCTTTGTTATACTCGATCAGGGGACTTTGTTTTCCACGACCAGTGGAAGTTTGTTATACTCGATCAGGCGACTTTGTTATACTCGATCAGGAGACTTTGTTATACTCGGTGAGGGGACTTTGTTATACTCGATCAGGGGACTTTGTTAACCTCGATCAGAGGCCTTTGTTATACCTTTTCGATCGCGGGATTCTTGTTATACTCGATCATGGGACTTTGTTATACTCGATGAGGGGCCTTTGTTATACTCGATGAGGGGACTTTGTTCTAATCGATCAGGGACTTTGTTATACCGATCAGGTGACTTTGTTATATTCGATGAGGGGACTTTGTTATACTCGATCATGGGACTTTGATATATTCGATCAGGGGGCTTTGTTATACTCGATCAGGCGAATTTGTTATACTCGATCAGGAGACTTTGTTATACTCGATCAGGGGACTTTGTTATACTCGATGAGGGGCCTTTGTTAAACTCGATCAGAGGCCTTTGTTATACTCGATCAGGGGACTTTGTTATACTCGCTCAGGGGACTTTGTTACACTCGATTAGGGCAGTCTGTTATTCTCGACCAGGGGACTCTGTTATACTCGATCAGGGGACTTTGTCATACTCGATCAGGTGCCTTTGTTATACTCGATCAGGGGACTTTGTTGTACTCGATCGGGGGACTTTGTTATATTCGATAAGGGGACTTTGTTATACTGGATCATGGGACTTTGTTATACTCGATGAGGGGCCTTTGTTATACTCGATGAGGGGACTCTGTTATACTCGATCAGGTGACTTTGTTATACTCGATCAAGGGACTTTGTGATATTCGATGAGGGGACTTTGTTATACTCGATCATGGGACTTTGTTATACTCGATGAGGGGCCTTTGTTATACTCGATGAGGGGACTTTGTTCTACTCGATGAGGGGACTTTGTTATACTCGATCAGGGGACTTTGTTACACTCGATTAGGGCAGTCTGTTATTCTCGACCAGGGGACTCTATTATACTCGATCAGGGGACTTTGTCATACTCGATCAGGTGCCTTTGTTATACTCGATCAGGGGACTTTGTTGTACTCGATCAGGGGACTTTGTTATATTCGATAAGGGGACTTTGTTATACTCGATCAGGGGACTTTGTTATACTCGATCAGGGGACTTTGTTATACTCGGTGAGGGGACTTTGTTATACTCGATGAGGGGACTTTGTTCTAATCGATCAGGGACTTTGTTATACTCGGATCAGTGACTTTGTTATATTCGATGAGGGACTTTGTTATACCTCGATCATGACTTGATATATTCGGATCAGGGGGGCTTTGTTATACTCGATCAGGCGAATTTGTTATACTCGATCAGGAGACTTTGTTATACTCGATCAGGGGACTTTGTTATACTCGATGAGGGGCCTTTGTTAAACTCGATTAGAGGCCTTTGTTATACTCGATCAGGGGACTTTGTTATACTCGATCAGGGGACTTTGTTACACTCGATTAGGGCAGTCTGTTATTCTCGACCAGGGGACTCTGTTATACTCGATCAGGGGACTTTGTCATACTCGATTAGGTGCCTTTGTTATACTCGATCAGGGGACTTTGTTGTACTCGATCAGGGGACTTTGTTATATTCGATAAGAGGACATTGTTATACTGGATCATGGGACTTTGTTATACTCGATGAGTGGCCTTTGTTATACTCGATGAGGGGACTCTGTTATCCTCGATCATCAGGTGACTCTTGTTATACTCGATCAAGCGGACTCAGGATATTCGATGAGGGGACTTTTGTTATACTCTCGATCATGGGACTTTGTTATACTCGATGAGGGGCCTTTGTTATACTCGATGAGGGGACTTTGTTCTACTCGGATGAGGGGACTTTGTTATACCTGATCAGGGACTTGTTGGCACCTGGATTAGGGCAGTCTGTTATTCTCGACCAGGGACTTCTATTATACTCGATCAGGGGACTTTAATATACCGATCAGGTGCCTTTGTTATATTCGATGAGGGGACTTTGTTATAGTCGATCATGGGACTTTGTTATACTCGATCAGGGGCCTTTGTTATACTCGATCAGGGGACTTTGTTATCCTCGATCAGGGGACTTTGTTATACTCGGTGAGGGGACTTTGTTATACTCGATCAGGGGACTTTGTTATACGCGATCAGGGAACTTTGAAATACTCGATCAGGGGCCTTTGTTATACTCGTTCAGGCGCCTTTGTTATATTCGATCATGGGACTTTGTTATATTCGATGAGGGGCCTTTGTTATACTCGATGAGAGGACTTTGTTCTACTCGATCAAAGGACTTTGTTATACTCGATCAGGGGACTTTGTTATAATCGATGAGGGGAAATGTTATACTTGATCAGGGGCCTTTGTTATAGTCGATCAGGGAACTTTGTTATACTCGATCAGGACCCTTTGTTATATTCGATGAGGGGCCTTTGTTATACTCGTTCAGGCACCTTTGTTATATTCGATCAGGGGCCTTTGTTATACTCGACCAGGGGACTTTGTTATACTCGATCAGGGGCTTTTGTTAAACTTGGTCAGGGGCCTTTGTTATACTCAATCAGGGGACTTTGTTATTTTCGATCAGGGGACTTTGTTATACTCGATCAGGGGACTTTGTTATATTCGATGAGGGGACTTTGTTATACTCGATCATGGGACTTTGTTATACTCGATCAGAGGGCTTTATTATACTCGATCAGGGGCCTTTGTTTTACTCGATCAGGGAACTTTGTTATACTCGATCAGGCGAATTTGTTATACTCGATCAGGGGACTTTGTTATACTCGATCAGGGGACTTTGTTATACTCGACCAGGGGACTTTTTTATACTCGATCAGGTCCCTTTGTTAAACTCGATCAGGGGCCTTTGTTATACTCAACCAGGGGACTTTGTTAAACTCGATCACAGGCCTTTTTTATACTCGATCAGGGGACTTTGTTATATTCGATGAGAGGACTTTGTTATACTCGATCAGGGGCCTTTGTTATTGTCGATCAGGGAACTTTGTTATACTCGATCAGGGGACTTTGTTATATTCGATGAGGGGACTTTGTTATACTCGATCATGGGACTTTGTTACACTCGATGAGGGGTCTTTGTTATACTCGAAGAGGGGACTTAGCTCTACTCGATTAGGGGACTTTGTTATACTCGATCAGGGGACTTTGTTATACTCGATCAGGGCAATTTGTTATACTTGATCAGGGGCCTTTGTTATATTCGATCAGGGGCCTTTGTTATACTCGACCAGGGGACTTTGTTATACTCGATCAGGGGCTTTTGTTAAACTCGGTCAGGGGCCTTTGTTATACTCAATCAGGGGACTATTATACTCGATCAGGGGACTTTGTTATACTCGATCAGGGGACTTTGTTATATCTGGATGAGGGGACTTTGTTATACTCGATCAGGGGACTTTGTTAAACTCGATCAGAGGCCTTTGACATACTCGATGAGGGGACTTTGTTATACTCGATCAGGGAACTTTGAAATACTCGATCAAGGGCCTTTGTTAAACTCGATCAGAGGCCTTTGTTATACTCGATAGGTGGACTTTGTTATACTCGATCAGGGGACTTTGTTACACTCGATTAGGGCAGTCTGTTATACTCGACCAGGGGACTCTGTTATACTCGATCAGGGGACTTTGTCATACTCGATCAGGTGCCTTGTTATACTCGATCAGGGGACTTTGTCATACTCGATCAGGTGCCTTTGTTATACTCGATCAGGGGACTTTGTTGTACTCGATCAGGGGACTTTGTTATATTCGATAAGGGGACTTTGTTATACTGGATCATGGGACTTTGTTAGACTCGATGAGTGGCCTTTGTTATACTCGATGAGGGGACTCTGTTATCCTCGATCAGCGGACCGTAATACCCGATCAGGGACTTCGTCATACCGAGTGCTGGCCTTTGTTATACCTCTTTTCTTTAGAGGCCTTTGTTATAATTGAACAGCCTTAAACTGATCAGCCCGTTAACTTCGATTAGAGGACTTTTGTTAAACCTGATGAGGAGATCTAGTTATACCGGATCAGGGCCCTGTCATACTTCGGGATCAGAGGCCTTTATATACCTGATCAGGGGCCTTGTTATTCTCGATTAGAGGACTTTGTTAAACTCGATCAGGGGACTTTGTTAACCTCGATCAGAGGCCTTTGTTATACTCGATCAGGGGACTTTGTTATACTCGATCATGGGACTTTGTTATACTCGATGAGGGGCCTTTTTTCTACTCGATGAGGGGACTTTGTTCTACTCGATCAGGGGACTTTGTTATACTCGATCAGGGAACTTTGAAATACTCGATCAAGGGCCTTTGTTATACTCGTTCAGACGCCTTTGTTATATTCGATTACGGGCTTTTGTTATACTCGACCAGGGGACTTTGTTATACTCGATCATGGGACTGTGTTATACTCGATCAGGGGCCTTTGTTATACTCGATCAGGCGAATTTGTTATACTCGATCAGGGGACTTTGTTACACTCGATTAGGGCAGTCTATTATACTCGACGAGGGGACTATGTTTTACTCGATCAGGGGACTTTGTCATACTCGATCAGGTGCCTTTGTTATACTCGATCAGGGGACTTTGTTGTAATCGATCAGGGGACTTTGTTATATTCGATAAGGGGACTCTGTTATACTGGATCATGGGACTTTGTTATTCTCGATGAGTGGCCTTTGTTATACTCGATGAGGGGACTCTGTTATCCTCGATCAGCGGACTCTGTAATACTCGATCAGGGGACTTTGTTATACTCGAAAAGTCCCTTTTTTATACTCTTGTAGAGGCCTTTCTTATACTCGAACAGGGGCCTTTGTTAAA